>NC_052048.2:151908548-152122594 GCF_903992535.2 Arvicola amphibius
CCTATAAAATTAAAGATGCTTAGCAACATGGAGCTCCTATGAGAGTTTGATGTACTGATACTTATGAGGAGAGAGAGTCAAGAAAGACAGAGTGTAGTGGGGAGCAGAGACAGACATGTACAAGGTACTGTCTTTGCTCAGAGACTTGAGAGTCTTAGTGACACTGAGCGGGTGAGAACAGGCAGGACAGATGGGCCCTTCAGTGGGAGATGATGAAGGAAGAGGAGTAATTACATACAAATGGAGTATTGGGGAATGCATCAAACTAGGCAAATATTCCCAGTGTACAGGGAATGAGAAAACTCCAAACACCTTAATGCCACATCAATAGAAGATCAGTGACAAACTCTTATGCATGCTATTTAAACCTTGTCACTTGAAACCAAGGAAACAAAGCAAAACAAAAACAAGTAATAAAACAGGGCTGAAGCAAAGGAAACTAATAATGAAATTAGATTGTGCTTCTAGGTCATATAGTAGATTATTGCTGAGCCAAGAAAATCCTGATGACATGACTTGCCTTTGATTCAGTTTGTTCATATTTTCTTTTCCCTGTGTTTGCAAATCTTACATATTTAGGTTTGTGCTACTTGTGTTTGAACTGAAGTTTTAACTTTTGAAAATAACCTGCTGAGTAAAGAAATGCACCTATAAATGGGTTGCACTGTTTCCAAGTCTTCCCTACAATTTCACCATGGTTGTGTAGCATTGCGGCAGCTTAGACTTTCTTTGTTCATCTGTTGCCTCTGCTTTAAAGGCAGACAGAATATTCTCACAAGGCTATCTGAAAAGACTTTTTAAAACCTTTAAAAATATAGTTATAAATTAAAGCTAGAAAAATAATTTGCCACTGAGCAGTGGTGGCCCACACCTTTAATCGCAGCATTTGGGAGGTAGAGGCAGGCGGATCTCTGTGAGTTCGAGGCCAGCCTGGTCTACAAAAGCTAGTTCCAGGACAGGCTCCAGAGCTACAGTGAAACCCTGTCTCAGGGGGAAAAAAGGAAAAAAATTGCCATAGTTAAATACAAATCAGGTATCGTGGTTCATGTCCGCAGTCTCAGTACACAGTAGGCTGACCCTAAACTCGAGTCTGGGCTATGTATTGAGTACCAGCCTGGGATGTGGAACAGGACACTGACTCTAAAACAGATGAGCAAACAAATGAAACAAACTATGATTTGTCTCAGTCCTTGAAAAAGACATTTACTTCCTCTTTGGGTCTGGTCTCTTGTTGCTGTCTGTGCAGGTGATGGTTTTCTAGACCTTTCCACTTGCTCAACCATGCTCATTGTAACACGTTCACTCAAATGTCCCTTTATGAAAGGAGGCTTTTCTTCAGGAACAGGCGTCGTTTCCCACCTTTGCATTCACGTGGGATAATAACTTTATAATGAAGTACTGATGAACTATTCTACAGCTCTGACTAGGGGCCAGTCAAGTGTTCTCTCTCTTCTCACCCAGTGACAGTTCACACAAGTGCTCCGGGAAGTAGGTTCCCGAGGTCAGCACTGACGAGGAAGAGAGTGCTGCACAGAGAGATGAGCTTGCCAACCCAGGATTTGAACTCTGGCCCATGACTCCACAGTTCTTACTCCTATCTGCTCTGCTTCTTGTGACACATATCTAAAACAGCCACGGCATTTGGCTCCATACATTTTATCATGCATAGTTCCCCCTACTAAAAACATAGGATTCGTGTCCAATTTTAAGATTCAGTAATTCTATTTCCTTTAGTTGAATTTTGCCAGTTTCCAAGAAAAGCCACTGTACATATATGTATCACTCCTCTGTTCTCCTCCTGGCCCCAGCAGCTCTCTTCTCTGCCTCAGTGCTGCTATTCAGTTTTAATTTAAGCATCATCTAGTTGCAGAAGACTATACTTTATACGCAGGCTAGTGCTTTTCTCTAAAGTTTTTTATTTATTTTTTTTTATTTTTGATGAATGTCCTTGAGAGGGCTCTGCTGGTATTCTAGTGGCGAAAGTATGCACATTTATGAAGTAGATGCACATATATGAAGCAGATGAAGACATATGTGTCCATAATAGCACCATATTCTCTTTAGTGAGAGCTTGTTTATATGCTTCTTTTTCTATTTTTGGACAATATCTCATTTACTCTCAGTAATACCATGAGGTAATTTCAAATATCTCCTTTTCATAAATGAGGCCCAGAAAGACCAGGGGACTTACTGAGACCACATAGGCCATTATCAATCGCATTTATCACTCCATTGTCTGACTTGTGAGCACTAGGTGCAAGGTTTAGTGCCTCTTACACTAGTATGAAGACATATTTAATGAGTGAATAGATTTATGTTCCAGGCTCAGTTGTGATGGAAGGTGAAAACTTCATCCTCATGCCAGACGTAACAAGTTTTCTGTTGCCACATCTTACTTTTCCTAGCCACATAATTGCTCTTGCAATCTTACAGCAAGGCTTCCCAAAGAGGTAGCTGTCGGCTTAGCTGAAGAGATGCTGCCCCATCTCCAGAGGTCATACAGTGATGCTCAAAGATAGGTTTTAGTTAGTTTTGGCATGCACTGATGGAGGACAGTGGGGCTATGAATACCCTAAACTGACCACAACAGTCCCATAGCAGTGTTTTCCAATCTCCCAATGTCACTGTTCTAAACAGTGAACAAGTTCCATTTTACGTTAAACTTTGCATGCAATATTAAGCATAAAGCATATTAAAGGGTAGGTGAGATGATTCAGTGGGTAAAGCAGATTTCTTTCAAACCTGACAATTTGATTTTCCTCCCCTTAGGAAGAGAGAAATGACTCTCGAGAGTTGTCCTCTGACTTCTACTATGCATACCACACACACATACACACACACACACACACACACACACACACACACACACACGCACGCACGCACGCACGTGCGCGCGCATGCGTGAGCGCACTCTAAATATATAAATAAATAAATGAGATTTAATCTTATTAAAGGTAGTGCTATGACTCTAATGTCTAGAAAAATACTAGAATAAAGAAAATGAGGGGCCTTGTTTGGGGCTGTGATTGTAGTATGATACAAACTGAAGAGTTTGATACATTTTACTTGTACATGAGATTCCGTCTCAACAATGAAAACAACAACTGAAGGGAATTAGAATTCAGAAGTAATTACTGATCTTTTTTGGGAGAACACTTGAGATTGTTCTGCGTAGAATCCCTCCTGAACCCTTCTTCCAGAAATGGGAGAATCACTTTTCAGCCTTCGGCTAAGATCAAATGTAGAAATGGTGGAGAGAAAACAGGCACAGGAAACACCTGTCCTTCAAAGTACTCTCCCACACATAACCCAGGAGTGCTCCTTTTTCATGCAGTCTACAGAACATATCCCATTCCCGGATCTCCATCATTTCCTCTCCTTCTCCGAGATGAATGAATCAGCACCTCTTTGTGGTACTGGATTCTTGGGATTGAGAATTCCACTACACATGAAATCACCCAATGCTTAGAATCACAAATTTCACTTTGAATGCCCTGTGATTAATGTTTCAACTTGGTCTTCAAATGGGAAAGTTTTGCCAGTAGTTATATTTCTGGACCAGACAATGCCTAGACCACATGACTATGACAAGTACTGAGCTACAATACTGATAAAGACCAAATGACATCTGGGGATGATATTATCTATATCTACTTCTGTGAGACCTTCCCATAAATACAGACATAAGACAAAAGCAAAACTTACAATATATGGTAGGCATAATGATGCCACTTTCCATCTCACTGACAGGGTTTGACACAAGGCAGGTATAGTTTCCAATGTCCTCCTTTGTCACTGGAACAATCCAAAGGGTGTTGTTTTGGGGAGAAAATGAGTGGCTGGAGTTGATGCAAACAGGTTTCCCATTTTTTCGCCACTGGTAAACTAGCCTGGTACCCCCTTTCACCTGGCAGGTCAAGGTAATGTTGCCCACATACTCCACAGCCCCAGAATCAGGATGTGACTGAACCACTGGCTTCATGACGGGATCTGCAAGATCGAGAGATATAGAAACGATTCTTTTCCATCTATGGGCCGCAATAAAACTCTAAGAAGCCTTTCCAATATAAAGTCCTGGGAAAATTATTCCAACATTTTCATATTTTGTAAATGTAGACAGCTTGAGTAACAGAGGACATTAAAAGTCATAGAAATTTAAAAATGGTAAAACATGAAATATATTTACACTGGTACAGCTAATAAAATTCTAGAACTTGAATTCAATTATTGACAGTTAATCTATTACTTTGTATATCGTTAGTGGCTGGAAGCCCAGAGTTCCACTTTTCTATTCATCAAGCTTTCTTCACCACCAAGCTTCCCCCTCTTTCTCGCTGAACTTAAGAGTTCACACGAGTTAGGCAAATGCTTGCCTGCCATGAAGGTACACGCTTACAGGCAAAGCAAAATGTATACAGTTATTCCCCTTTTGACTTGTAGTGTACCAAAAGCACCTGGCAAGAAGGGATGTGGCAACTTCAAATTTTTAGCCATCATCTGAAGAGTAAATTATATATCTCATGTGGGGCACATTTGAAAGCTTGTTGGGACATTTTTAAAGAGTGGCATATACACAATTTCATTAACAAATTAAAGTCTACATTTCAGTCAACACTGAACTAATTTGACAGTTGGATATATTATTGAGATTTTTATTAAAGTTGGAATATAAAAGGTAAATCCAATAGAAGTTCCTGTTAGAAAGTGAAGTAATGAGAAACTAGCTTTATTTTATAAATGTGGCACTCAGTAGGCAAATGGATCAATATAGAAAACAAGAAGACCACATTTCTTCCCTGGCTTTTAGCTCTAAGTACACAGATAAGGTTGGTAATTACATATGCATCCATTATCATTTTAACAAACATCACCAATCTTCAATGTTCTTTCCTCTGTTTGATAAAATAGCGACTTGGAAGCCAGCAAGATGGCTCAGTGATAAAGGCAATTGCTGTCAAGCCTGAATTTGATCTCCAGATCCTACATGGTGGAAGGAGAGAAACTACTCTAGTAAGTTACTTCTGATCTGCACATGTGCTCTGAGGTGTGTTCTGGAACACACTCACACACATGTAAGTAGACAGACATAAGGAAATAGTTACTGATCTGCACATGTGCTCTGAGGCGTGTTCTGGAACACACACATGTAAGTAAACAGACAACAGACATAAGAATATAGTTACTGATCTGCACATGTGCTCTGAGGCATGTTCTGGAACACACACACATGTAAGTAAACAGACAACAGACATAAGGAAATAGTTACTGATCTGCACATGTGCTCTGAGGCGTGTTCTGGAACACACTCACACACATGTAAGTAAACAGACAACAGACATAAGGAAACAGTTACTTGTTCAGAGTTAAATGTCCTACACTGGCAAAGAGAAGGGGCCTTTACACTTGTAAATGTATTTTTCCTGCATTTTGGAGAGACAGACTTTAATAGTCTTCATCTCTGTAAGATCACAGAGCACACAGAGGCCACAGTTGTAACACATAGGCAGCCTGTGACTGGATCCAGCACTTTAAGTTTTGATTTCTCATCAAGCGTCCAGTCGAGTTTGAAGCTTCTTCCTTAGGCAAATATATCATGTATTATCCTACAATGGAAATTGCATCAGGGTGCAAACAGACCTTATTTTCCAGCCCAGGGAAAAAGGAAACAAATGAAAGATTAGGAAAAGCAACTTGGAGGGGAGCTGAACAACTTGAGGACATCTGGCATTTGTTCATTTAATTCAATCCTTTATCTTCTGTGGCAAAAGCAAAAGGTTTGCAATAGCAACTTGTGTATGTTATTATGTTTTAAAAAATGAATTGTGTACACTGGTCAAGTTAAACACATCCCATTCAGCTCTGTGTGGGGATGCACGTGGTACGAGATAGCTAGGCATCACAGTAACCGAGGAAAGCCGATCACTGGACTAGTCATCTGTACCAAACACAAAGCTGACAGTCCCCTTTGAAAAGGTTTTTGCTTAGGTTCTTTAGTTTGCCTGCTTACTAAAGGTTTTGGTTTCATTTCCCTGAATAAATTCAATGTTACAATCCAGGTAAGGACTGTCCTATTAAAACTTGTATGAAAAACTGTGGAGGGAAAAATTATGAAAATTCTCATTAGGTATTTCGTCCCTTTCCCTACAATTGCTCTGCAGACACCTGATCTGGCAGTCATTGTTTTAGTCCCCTGTAGCCTCTTTTGTCTCTCCCTTCCCTCCTTGCTCCATAGAGGTTTCTGAGTTTAGTATAGCCTGCAGCACAGCTCTGAGCACTGAGAAGAAAGCAGAAAGAATACAGACAATGTTCATTTTCCCACAGACCTCACGTTCAAGTCAGGAAGAGAAACAATAAAAGTTAAATACAGGTACTATTTACAGGTGATTGTAAGTTCAATGGAAGTTTGATGAACAAAGCAGAATTAAAGTCAGTGAACAGTGTGTGTGTGTGTGTGTGTGTGTGTGTGTGTGTGTGTATGTATGTTTGTGACCAAGATGATATTTTTATATAGAGTGGAGAGAGGTCAGAAAAGGCTTCACAGATACAACAACTGAGATGCCTAAAAGAAATAAGAAAGTGATATTTGGGATAGAAACTGTCTAGATATAGTGAGGAGTAAGAGCAAAGGACCTGAGATGTGAGTGGATCCGTCCTGTTCAAGGTAAAGCAAGAGACCATTGTGGCCAGAACAGAGAATATAGTGCACAGAGGTAGAGAATGGAGTCAGATGGGTTCTAGGTATGCTGGGGTCTGAACATTATTGCTAGTACTTTGACACCCATTTGAGTGCACTAGGAAGCTGTGACAAGTGTTTGCCATGACAGGAGGAAGCAAGAGCAGAAGCACAGATGGTAGGGAGCAAGCTATTACAAATCTCAGGTCAGGACAGTTAGATGCAGGAGCAAAGCAGCGCTGAAGTACCTGGAGTGTTTTTTAGGGTTCCTGCAGATGGGGTGCATATAATGAGAAACTGGATTGTCTGAGATGTATGCAAATCCTTGGCCTGAGGAAGCAATAGAATCAATTTAATACTTAGTAAAATGAGATACTATTGTCAAATAAATAGGACAAAGAAAAAGAAGTTGAATTTTGTGCATAGTATGTTCAAGGTATGTCACTTACAAATTTTCATAAGAAAAAATAAATGCCTGGAGGTTAGTTAACTCAAGTCTCCTTTGGGGCGCATTTCTGCAAATTTCTACTGTCCTTACATAGAGTCCTTGGCTCATCTTCCCTTAAATGTTGTACCAAATAAAAATATTCAAGTGATCAAAAATAGGAACCTTCACAGGATACAGCCTACAAATGAGAAAATAAGATGTCCATACCTCATTCCTGAGGCAGCTTTATTTCAATCCTAAGAAAATAGTATGTTTCTCTTATTGCTTAAAGGTCTGTTGCTGGGCACTGGGCACCTCCTTCCCATACAGTTATAATTAAATCTCAGGAAACCTTATAGATAGGTAATGGTATTAAGGAAACTTTGAACATTAATTAATTCACTTGGGGTTGGAAGAGCCAGGACCTTAGAGCCTAGGAACCTTGGTATTCTGAGCCTCCGCTGCCTTGACCTAGCCTCTTCTCCATTGTCACAGAGGACTCACCATCAACGGTGACTTGTATCTTCTGACTTGAGGAGAGAGTTCCATTTCCCTGGATGTTGACCTTCACAATGTAATTGCCCTCATCTGTGAACTGCAGCGGATTGATGAGGAGAGATGCATTGGGTGGCATCATGGTGAACTTGTGTTGGTATTCCAAGTCGGGAACGACAGACTCGTTCACAGAGCCCAGCAAGTATTTGGGCATTGTGTGTGGTCTCTCAAACAGCCAAATGATCTGGATGCCAGATGCTGGAGTGTGGAAACCATAGTGCACAGGGAGATAGAGGGCCTGTCCCCTGATGCCATGGACAGTGTGTGAAGGCACGGTCACCTTCAGCCCTGAACAAACACCTGCTACAAAGAGAAAGAAAACTGTGAGTACCCTGAGCCACATCTCATAAGAAAAAGGTACAGTTACAGTGGGTACTCAGTCAGATGATAATCCCTTTCAAAGAAGAAGGCTTCTAAGTATTGACTATTCCAGTACCAGTTACAGGTAGAAGTAAATATTTGTCTCTGAAACCTGCATTTGAAAGACTACACCCGGTGAGAATACTAGCTGCATGACTTCTCTAAGACAAGGAAAAAAAGAGAAGCAGAAGCTATTATCTCCTGTAATCACAGAGTAATAGAGAAAGAAGAACTGAGAAAGATTATGAGCTCTAAAGTTAAATAAAGCTATTAAAATACATTTGAAATTAGACAATGTCAATTTCATATTCTGACAAAACTGCAGTTCCTGAAATATGAAGGGATACTTCCCTGCAACAAATTTCTGCGAAGTCTTCTGAAGTAGCTCAGTATTCGATTTTTGGAAGTCCCTCCCCACTTTAGTCAAAGTCACACCAAATCTGAGTAACCTAGTAAATGTCACAATAAACTACATTCAGTTAAAACCAGCCATTCCTTGTCCACAGAGGACTCTGACTGTTGTGTAAGGAACAAGGGGCAGACTTGGATGTAACAAAGTGGAGGAGGAGGAGCGCATAGAAATATGAAAGCAGTGATAGCCAGGACAAATGGGGAAGGATGCTAAGACCACATGGGCAATTTTATTCTATGCAAAATGAAAATGTAACTGGAGTTTGGATATCAGAGGAGGGACATGACTTTTCTAATGATTTATTTGTCTCCCACCAGCTGGGATGAAAATGGGATGAGCAAAGAGAAAAGCAGAAACACCAAGCTATCTCGGGAAATGATTGCATCAAAGCAGGCAAGAGATGGGGCTTTACCGAGCCATGGTGTACTGGACAACATGATAAACGACTGGTTCTACCAAAAACAACAACAATAACAAAACAAAACAAAACAAAACACACCACACAGCTACTGCACTGCAGAGAACTGCTGGTTTTGGCATTGCGGTGGGGAAATCAGAAGTCCGTATAGGGCACATGCACTTTTAGATGCTCACTAGACATCAAAAAGGCAATGCTGAATGGATGTGGTGATCATGTTTTTTGTTTGTTTGTTTGTTTGTTTGTTTGTTTTTCGAGACAGGGTTTCTCTGTGGCTTTGGAGCCTGTCCTGGAACTAGCTCTTGTAGACCAGGCTGGTCTCGAACTCACAGAGATCCGCCTGCCTCTGCCTCCCAAGTGCTGGGATTAAAGGCGTGCGCCACCACCGCCCGGCCATGTTTTTATTATTAACTCATTAATGGTAGTTTAGGACAGAATTAGAGGCCTGAACTGATGTGAGGCATGGAGCTCTTCCCATGTACAGCCTTATGCAGTGCTTGTGTTGTTTGGGTTATGAACTCACTGCTATGGCTAATCTTGTTTGTATATTGCCTCTTAGCTTCTGGAACTTGGAGCTCTCTCTCTCTCTCTCTCTCTCTCTCTCTCTCTCTCTCTATATATATATATATATATATATATATATATATGTATGTATGTATGTATATAGACATAATTACCATTAGTAATAAAAAAAGTCCTTTCAGGATACCATACTTTTAGAACTCTAATTGAAATCTCTTTTTTTCATTTTATAAGTGGGTGGCATGGGTATGAAATCACCATCAGAGGAACATTTAGAGTGATAGGGTTACCTGTGTAACTCAATGTAGACTATCTTGAACACGGAGAGATAGAAAACAATGGCAGAGGGTCAGTGAGGCAGCCTAGTGAGTAAAGGTACCTGCCACCGAACCTCATAATCTGAGTTCAATCCCCAAGACTCAGATGGAGGAAACGAGAACTAACTCCCTGTGTCATGTTGTCCTCTGCCCCACTCTTGCACTGTAGCGCTCTCTCTCTCTCTCTCTCTCTCTCTCTCTCTCTCTCTCTCTCTCTCTCTCTCTCTCTCTCTCTCTCTGTGTGAGTTCATAACCCAAACACACACACACACACACACACACACACACACACACACACACACACACAGAGAGAGAGAGAGAGAGAGAGAGAGAGAGAGAGAGAGAGAGAGAGAGAGAGAGAGATGTAAAACAAATTTTAAAAGAAGTAATGGTGTAGAAACAGTAATTATAGATTCTTTGAGTAACCTTAAAGGGGACAAGAGAAGTGGGTGGAGGCTGGGCAGGAATGTAGAATGTAAAATCACATCTGCAGGCACTGGGTATCAATCTGTGAGATATGGACATGGGGAAATAGAAGAGCAATATATGCTGGTGGATTGAAACTGAGTAGGTGAGAGAAGACGGGAACTGGAGCCAAACAAAAGGTTTTTTTCCACTTCCGTTTTCTAAGACACATAAAATGATTATCCTCTTAAATTGCTTCCCATTTTTACTGTTTCCAGGAAGTCTCATCTAAATCAACTTATGGAAGGCAACTGGAACAAAGAAGAAAAAGGTCTGTTTGTCTTTCATGGTGATTTCCATGGAGAAGCTCAAGCATGCTGCTCCAACCACATGAGAAATCAAGTTCTACTAGCACTAAGTGGTCTTGCCGTTCCCCAGAGTGGAGGGCTGTATATTCAGTGCAGTCAGGCTCCCAGGCGTCTATACATGCCCGAGATAAACACACCACATGTTTGCTTTAGGTCACCCATGTCAAAGGTATTACAAGGTGTATGATTTGTTTCTGTTTGGGAAAGTACAAGAATGTTAAATTTGGAATTTTCCTAATTTGAGAGATTAAAAAGAGAGAATTAGACGCTGGGATATCTAAATCATAGTGTTGCTTGAAGCAAAGGAGTAGTGGAAATTTTGCAAGGAAATTGTAGGAGGGAAAAAGTAATATGGATGAATAAACCAATGTCTTAAAACTAGTGACGTCAAAGTTATGTAAAGCAGAGGCCGAGTGGAGAGCGAAACTGGACTTTGGAATGGGAGCAGGAAAGGAGCAGGTCCCTCCAGGGATGTGCGTTTTCTGGGCAAATGAGAAAACACTCCTGTGCCTTCAGTTGAAATCAGGGAGACAGAGTTTCTTGATAAGCAATAAATAAAAACTAGTTTTTAGCTCATCATTTCTATTTTTAGGTATGCAAAACGTAACTTTCACTGTGTCTGCTGTGCTGCTATGTTCATTTTTTTTTTAAAAAACCTGACTATGTATGAAAATATCTGCTAGCCATGTGTCAGGGTTCATGTCTAAACTTAGACTCCCTTGTAATTATATTTACCAGTAATTCTTAGATTCACATCAGCCCGAAGTGAAGATGGTCAGGATCATGTGCATTTTCTAAACTTGCAGAGGGGATGTTTTAATTGACATTTTGATAAAGTTGGAAATGTGAAGTTGTAGCAAAAGACACATATTTATCTTAAAACAGTGTTTAGTCAGCATCCGGAGGTATTTTCTCAGAGTAGCCACTATGTGCATTTCAAGAGGAAAGGTTCAAAGGATTTGAAATAGCAAGTTGCAGCATTTAGTCAACGAATTAAATTGTCACAAATTGACATATCCGTGTTTGTTCCAAGCGAACAAGGGGCTATGGTGGGAATCACATCACTGCCTTGAGGATGCACTGGGAAGACCTGCATGGCTGCTGACATAAAGTGCAGCGATTGCCTCTGGCACTGACTTACTGTGCATCTGAGACGTTTCCCAGTTTCCCAGTGTAGCCCAGGAGTCCCTGCTAGACTGAGGTAGGGATGCGAGGCTTGAATGCAACGTTAGCTGATCCATTTTTCTCATTTGGGAGAGCTTCTTGCTCTTCTGTTTTTCTGTAGTTTAGTCTATGAAATTGTAGTTGGGAAAAATTAGTTGAGATTACATTAATAGGCTGTAGGTGGTTGCTAGGCTGGTGACACTGTCCCTAGAATGGAACTGTTACTGACTTTTGATCTGGATTTGAAAGTTGACTCTCAGTTATGAGCAGGATGATTTAGAGACTCTGAATAAGTTAGGAGGAGAAAATTTTATTTCATAAGACATTAACTATAATGCAGATACTGCAGTCTGGAGATAAATAAAGCTACTTCAGTACATCTGCAATGGGGACACATGACTTTAATCTCAGCACTTGGGAGGAAGAGACAGGTGGATCTCTGGGAGGTGGAGTGCAGTCTGAGCCACATAAGTTTAAAGCCAGCCAGGGCTACATAGTGAGACCCTGTCTAAAAACAACCCTCAGCCTCCCCCAAACAAACAAAGAACTAACCAGCTTGCTATCTAAGCAAGCAAGCAAGCAAGCAAGCAAGCAAGCAAGCAAGCAAGCAAGCAAGCAAGCAAGCAAGCAAGCAAGCAACTAACTACTTTAGTAGAAAAAATTTCTTTTAAGACACAGGTTGAGCCGGGCGGTGGTGGCGCACGCCTTTAATCCCAGCACTCGGGAGGCAGAGAAAGGGGGATCTCTGTGAGTTCGAGGCCAGCCTGGTCTACAAGAGCTAGTTCCAGGACAGGCTCTAAAAAAGCTGCAGAGAAACCCTGTCTCGAAAAACCAAAAAAAAAAAAAAAAAGACACAGGTTGCTAAATGGACCTCACTAAAATGCCTTTGCTGACCTGGAACTCAGGGATCTCCATCCTCAGCCTCCTGAATGCAGAGGTTAGAGTTGTGCATCACAACAGCAGGTGAAGGTAATAAATTTATATGGCATTTACACTCACTATACAAATGGAGAAAACTAATTCAATGGACTATTTAAAAGAATGAAAAATATATGAAAGTCTTAAATAATATGTTGCCAACCATATTTCTGAATATATTCAATAATTTAATATAAAATAAAAATTTTTAACAAATATGTCTGGTTTTTTTTTTTAAATATGTACAGCATAGAGAGAGGTAGTGCAACTATTAGATAGTAGTTTGCTTGGAGGTTGCCTATATCATTATTATTATTATTATTATTATTATTATTATTATTATTATTATTATTGTTATTGACAGGATTTCACTATGAGAGCTTGGCTAGTATGTAGATCAGGTTGGTCTAGAAATCACAAAGATATGTTTCTTTGCCTGTGCCTTCCAAGTGCTGGGATTAAGGGCAGGCGTCACCACACCCAATGCCTGTATTGTTCTTATGGGACAGTTTATAGGTAACAAGTGTCAGCAAGGAATGAGTTTCCTTGTGTCAGCACCTAAAGTCTTCCTGTTGGGAAAGGCACGAATCCACTGACCGGTCTGACACAACCACTGTGCGATTCTGCAACTAAACAGCTAACATTTGGGTTTTTTTTTTTATTTTATAAGCACACATTCTTTTTGTTGATGTGTTTCTTGCTAAAAATGTACCAAATCTGTGTCTTCAAACACAGTGGTTTACTAATTTAGAAAAATAAAATTCGCCTGAGAAAATTTGAATTGCTCTTTTCTAATTGCATGAGAAACATAAAGGAGAACAGTTTCCCCACTTGTCTTAAGGAACAGATCAACAAAGTTCAGTGATAGTTCATGGACTTTCAGTTTTCTTTTGTTATTCCAAATGTTTGCATATAAATGAAAATTTTGTATTTAATGGATTGACGAATACTTGCCGAGTTTAAGAGAGCTGTTCAGACTGTCTGCTTTTAAGGCACTAGCAGCAGCTGGGGAGAGGATTAAAAATACCACTCATAAGCCAGCACCCACAACTACAGCAATAGCTTCACTTTAGAGAGCTAAAGATATGCAATAGCAGTGCCTTCAAAAACCTTGTAAAGTAAGGAATCCTTGAAAGGACTCTGGAAAAATTACTTATGTTCCAGCAACAGAGGACTCCTGCGAGCAGTTTTACTGTATTGAATACAAACATTAGGTTTTACAAAGTGACCTCTACAGCAGCTCAAAACAGCTGGTATTTATTTCCTCACGACCACACACAGTATTAGCAAACACAACACAACTACTGTTGACTGAAAACAAACGTCTGCATCTTTAGAAAAAATAGAAACTAGGAATCTGTATTTTGAAGAGATAATTTAATCATACATTTGGAGCTTATTTTTAAAATATTTTAAAAAGAAAATTTGGTACTTCAAAATTTACAGAGGAAATTCAGTCCTTCAAAGTAAAAGGATCTGCATAGGCCTTGTGTCCCTCACCACCGCCATCTTCAGAGAAAGTGAATTCCGTAAGGAGAGGAAGCACAACCCATTATATCAGTTTTATTTTTGAACTTGTAATTTATCACAAGTATATCTTAGTTTTATTTTAGTTAAATTTCTCAAGTGAATTGGTTCCTGAGTTCTTCTTAAGGCCAACTATAAAACATTATTTGTGAAAAGCTAGTAGTCTCACTGTTTGAAAATGAAAAACAAGCAATAAACCAATGTAGGATCACCTAATAAGTAAAGTAAAGATGATATTTAAATTACGGCAGCAGATGTTTTTAATAACAATTTTAAAATGTAGACTATATCACAGGTTTATATTTTATAATATGAACATATAGTAACTGAGATGACTACAGTTTTGGGGAACAGATACCTTAAAAATTTACAGATGGTAGTTTTATTTCAGTGAGATTTATATGCACTACATACATATGTGAGTAATAGTTATGTTTATAAAGAAAGCTAACAAAATATATTCGTGAAGATAAGGCTTTAAATACTCCCAAAGTCCAAAGCTCAAATTGCTGTATGTATCTAAGTTAGTCTTTAAAGTCCTTTAAAGGTCCCTTTAAGGTCCTACCAGACCAATGTAAACAAAACAAGAAACTAACTTGACCTTTTAGACCATAATAGCAAGGATGGAAAATGGGATATTCGGTGAAAAGAATATTGAGGGATAAAAGCACTGGGTGATATAGAGAGGCAATATGTGACAAAAGAGAATGAGAGAAAAATATTAAGATACAGCAAAAACATAGGACTAGTTACTGACAAAGAGAAAGCCTAAAGTCATTTTTGGAGCACTGATCCCTTAGACACATTTCTCTGTTTTGTCACTTTAGCTAGAACTTCACGTTGTCCCAATTTATATTAAAGAAGAACAAACAGTTTGTATATGAGCTTTAATTTTTAAAATTTTTTAATTTTAATTTTTTAAATTTTTTAATATACCTTTAATTAAAAGAAAACCACTACTATGATTTGCTCTGAATTCATTGTGTGTTTTTAATTTAATGCACTATTATAACATTTCTCAATTACAACATTCCCTATCAAAGATTATTGAGCCTATCTGTAAGCCCCGGGAAAAGAAGGAATTGACAAGCTTTTTATACTGCCTTAACTTTCTTGCGAGTTCCAGTGACAGAAGCTGTTACTCCAAGGAAACAAAGGCAATCATTTCTTGAACCTCATTGCTGCTGTTGATCCTGTTTCCTTGCTGGAACAGTGTGTTCTGGTTAAAAGGTTCTCAACTGTTCTTCAATTATCTGAGAAAATCTACAGTCCAAAGCAAATATTTACCTTATGCCTACAAAAAATAAGCCACAAAGAAAACCAACAAAGCCCCCAAACCCAAAACCCACATACCTCAAAGTCAGTTCATGTAGGGCCTTACCTAGAAGAAGAAAGTATATTTTGCAAAGAAAGATCCCAACTGTGCTGCTGAGGGGCTCCATGAAAGCATCCTGCCCCATGCATACGGCGCTCTGTGCTTAGAGGCAAGTTGGTTCATGGACCAGCAGCTGCTGGTTTATTTGCTAGGGAAATTAGCAGTGAGGTAACAGACCCTATCCTGCCTCTCGCTTCTGTGATTTGAATACGGAATGAATGTGTATACAAAGAACACAGGGAGTAGGAACACCTGTTATATGCTTTGCAAGAACACAGGGCTGTGGCTTTCGGAAGAGTTTCTTAGGGATTCTCAGTAATTTTTTAGTATAACTTTATAAATTATACTGAGCTATTCATAATCAGGAGGAGGAGGACAATCTCTTTGGGTGACCTCATGATAAATAAACCCAAATCTGGTTTTCTATCATGAAAAATTATGTCATTGCTTTGAAATTTGAAAAATTACTTTCTACTGAAAATTGAAGTACTCCATGAATTTTCTATGTAGCTATTAATCTTTATGAAGTTACTAATTATCATGTAAAGTATACCAAAGAACCAAAGCAGATCACTAAAGTATATTTTAAATTTATTTTTTCTTTGTTACATGTCTATTAAATATGGCTGTGATAGTTTTACTGAATCTATGAATTTATATATTTAAAAATAAATTACGGGTATATTTCTAAGTGGGTATGATATATATATACATATATATATATATGTATATATATATATATCTGCCTTAAAGTAAGTAGAATTTCCAGTACAAACCATTTTTACTAGTGAAGTTCCGCTGAATTCAATGACAAGAGGAGGTAGGAAGGCACAGGATTCCATTTTTACTGCTTAAACGAAGACTGTTGTCTAAGCGTTGTTAAAGATATAAAGGGGCAGTGTCCATTCTGGAAACCAGATTTAGCTTTGGAAATACTCTTTGCATAAAGTCTACCAACTTGCTTAGAAAGTGTCTAAAGTCAAAGGAACTCCTGTTGGGAAATCCGATTCCTTTATACAGGTCAGTTACTTTACAACGCTCCATACCTTAGAAATATGTCAAACACGTCCTCACATCCCAAGCAATGACTACAAGTTTCTCCGCACTCTCTAAATCTTGCACACATCGATTGCAGTGTTAACAATATTCACTTCAGTTCATTTGCTTAGATGTATACTTTTTAGATCCTTGGCTATGGCGAACTGTCTATGTCATTGACAGTTGGTACCTAAGCATAGTGCTTATTTTTCTTAACATATTTCCACAGAAATCAACTCCTTGTGCTCTTTAGCCTAGCTTCCTTAAGAAATGCACACAAATTTTCATATTAGCTGATGCAACAACCAATTGGAAAGAAACAGTACTTGAAACAGAGTATCACACAAACTCTCTTACTCTGGTTAGATCAGTCTCAACAAAGCTGCTCCTATTAAATAAGATCATTATAGTGTCCTCAAACCAAAGGATGACTTGTTATGAGGGCTCGAAGATCCTTGCCAAAATGTGAGAAACAAAGACAGTACAGTGGGTTTTCCTAGGGTCAAATGTACAGCATTTAAAGAATTTATAAGATTCCAGTATTTTCCTCAGTATATATGTGTGTGTGTATATATATATAATAAAATAAATAAAATAATAGATGTTATAATAAGAATCGAAATACCAGAATGAGCCATTCTTGTGCTCTTTTTCCTGTCATATACATTAAAAAATTGCATTACTTGTTTGATTTAGACAAGTGCCCTCTAGTGGAAGATTCATAAATATAACAGCTTGCAAGAGTATATTGTGAATTCAGGAAATTTACATTGAAATCATACAAGCAAATTTACCTTCAAGAGGTGCCAAACTGACAGAATTATTTAAAAAAATAGCTCCAAAGAGTTTTGTTAGTGTAAGAAAATTCTCCCAGACACACAGCATCACTTGGAGGCAGAAGCAGGTAGATCTCTGTGAGTTTGAGGTCAGCCTAGGCTGAGACCTTGCCTGGGGCTGGGGGCAGGGGTGGGATGGGATTGTCTCACCAAAGTATTTTATAGCAAGTTGATAATGTACTAACTGTTTTGGTCTAAAAAAGGGAGGCATATCCTTACTGTTTACTGGTCTTAATTATAGCTGCGTTAAAAGTGATTAACCTAAAACAATCTCTGTCCATGATTGCATTTCTAGGAATATAAAAAGTCACTGGCAGTGTGTGTGTGTGTGTGTGTGTGTGTGTGTGTGTGGTGTGTATGCGCGTGCGTACATGTGTGCGGGTGTGAGGGGTGGATTAGGGCACAACTGTTTTCTAACCTTTCCAGTCACACATAGTTTCTGTCTTTTCCATTTAAATTATTAGGCTGGCTTTGTTCTACACAATGAACATCTAATTCTTCCTTCTTTCTTTCTTTTTTCCAAGACAGAGTTTTTCTGTAGGTCCCCCCCCCCCCCCGCCCACAAGACAGGGTTTCTCTGTAGCTTTGGAGCCTATCCTAGAACTTGCTCTGTAGACTAGGCTAGCCTCAACTCACAGAAATCCACCTGCCTCTCCCTCCTGAGTGCTGGGATTAAAGGCATACACCACCACTGCCCGGCCAATTAATTCTTTAATATAGAAGCCTTCAAGGAATTATTTACAATAGCAAAAACAGCAGAGGAGAATTGTCAACATACTCAAGATGACACAAATGGTTGTATATAGGATGAACTGGGGGAGGAAAACATTTACTTTTATAATTAACATGAATTATTTGATTCTGAGGAGCTGTACAGTCTGTAGGAAGAGGAGGTTAAACTGCATATGCAGATTTGTGTGTTAGTGGCCAAGCCTCTGCACAGTCAGGTTGACGTCTGCTGCCCCCCAGAGGGCCTAGGTTGTATTTTTCTAATAAACGTTAAACTGATGTAGTTAAAAGGCATTGGTGTCATGTGGAGTCCTTGACAAAAATACTTCTTACCAGGGTAGGGGTGTGGGAATTGAAGAAATAAAAACAAGGAACATGAAGACACATAGAAATAATAAGAAAATATAGAAATTCTCAGGGAGCATTTCAGGGATTACTCAGATGCTGAAATCACCTGTGTTTATTTTTCCACAGCTTTTATATCCAAAGTAAACTGGGGGAGAAGGTAACAAAAGACTTTATTAACATGATACAAAGGATAACTCACACAGTCAACTCTGAGACATCCAATCATTAGCATTCTGTTGTCCCTGTAGCCAGGTGCCCCAAGTCAAGTACTCTAGGTCACAGACACTGAAGACAGCCCTTCCCTAGGTGACCTCACAGTTACAAAAAAAGGAGCAGAAGTACATTTGCATATCCTGACCGCCCGTCAGGATGGCATTGGGCTATCTTAAGTTCCAGGCCAGCCTGGTGTACAAGAGCTAGTTCCAGGACAGGTTCCAAAGCTACAGAGAAACCCTGTCTTGAAAAAACAAAACAAAAAAGAAACAAGCAATCACCTCCTGAGTTAGAACATGCAACTATGGTTGTCAGTCTCCAAACTCTCTAACCCTCCAGAGAAGGTAGAAATGGGTCTGCATTTTTTGGCCTCCACTATGTCATGATTTAGGAATCACTCAACACAATACATAAAACCTTTAAGCATAATCAATTTACACATCAGCATTAGTGTTGGCTAGGCAAGTTCCTTAATTTCTTCACATCCGATTCATCATTTTTAACATGGAGATAATAGTAACTCCATATGGTGCTCATCCATACAGTCTTGGATGTATGTTTTTTTCTTATTTTTATTTATTTTGCATGTTTGTTTTCTAGAGAGAGAAAGAAAGAAAAAACGTGGAATTGTTAGGTCTGATCTAGGATGAGTTGGGGGTAGGGAAATCTGACCAGAAAGCATTGTATGAAAAAGAATTCATAATTTAAAAAAGGAGAAAGATTCTCATGCAGCTACACGAGGTTATACACATAAACTCATTAACAGAGTACCTTCCAATTTGTAAAGTTTCATTGTTACCTTATTATTAGCCCTGAGTTTGCTGCCCCCATAGACTCATCATTTGAAATCCTTACAAAATTGAGTCTCCAAAGCTCCCGTTAGTAACCACTAATGACGGGAGATGACTTTAAGGTGACACATGCTCCCACAACTTCTGACATCTGTCACAACCTGCCTTTGCTTAAGCAGGTAGAAAAATGATAATTGGGGATTAGAAGAAATCCTTTGATTTTTATTAGAGCTCGTTTCAGGCAATGGCAAGAGAGAAGACCCCACGGCTGGCCATCAGCCTCTTAGGGTACCTGCCTCCCACTTTCCTCAGGCCCAACGCTTCCTCTCCCGCTTGCCAGTCTGGACCTCTTCAGAGTTTCTTTAGCTGACTGGCCAGAACACCTAGGTCTCAGGTATTAGCTCGCCTAAGCCGTTTCCGGCACAGGTGGCCATAGGACCAACAAGATTTGCTTTGCTTCTTGGGAAATGTAGTACTCAGGCTGCTCTCCTTCTTCGACTGCAGCCGGAAGACTACACTTCCCAGAATGCCCAGCAAAAGGAAGGCTGACCCAGGCGGTCAGCTCCACGTGACTACTCACTATGGCTTCACTGTGTTGTGGCAGGCTGTCTGGTGGTCTTGTGTGATTTGGTACTTGTCTGTGGCAGGGTAATCGTCTCTCGACCTCGACATGCAAAAAATCAAATCTCTAATGACCCGGCAGGTGAGTCCTGTAGTCTGAAGCGAAGAGTTCCGTTCTCTTGGCTGAGGAGCGAAGCGCCCAATCTCCCGGTAGCGGTGGGCGGAGGCTTAAGTTATAGGAGTTGGCGGGTCGTAGGGGTGCCGGGCAGTTAAGTAGAACCCTGGAAGACTCACTTGATCCGACCTCGACTCTTTGTGGGTAGTGTTCACGTAGACACAGTCATTTAGACAAGGCTAGCCAGAGACTTGGGCTGTCTTTGTCTCCCCTCCTCTGCTTTTGCTTCCTTTCCAGGAAAGTCCCAGCTGCTTTGCAGCATCCCCCTCATCCTGACTAGGGGCGATTTGCCAGTAGGTGTCCTGGGAAGGGAGGTGAGATCTGTGCAGTAGAGAACACTGGAAAAGAGCGAGGGTGAAGGAACAGGGCTATTTGTAGAGAACATTGGTAGCATTGTGGTTCGGGGGCAACTCTCCAAACCTTGTAGATGTTTTCTGGATCTGAAAATGAGAGTGATAGTTGCTTTTCTGTTCCTCCTATCTTAATGTACCTCTGTGAAGGTCATCAGTAAACAAAATAGGCGAGCATTCATTGTGTATTGCTACTTAAAATATTCTTGTTTTGGCAAAACTGTTCTTTTTTTTGCCAGAATGATAATTTATGAATAAGACTACTCTGTATCCTGTCTCACATATGTTAGGGCTTCTTAATACTGTCTCAACTTTTTCCAAGAAGCTGCAGAAATTTATTTTTTAGGTATTTATTGATCATTTTATTTCAGAAACCTTTGACTGTAGCATATAAATAAAATTTGCTATTTTTCTTTGTTTTAATAAGAAACAAGCATAGTTAGGTGAAAATTTTAAATCATAGTGGCTTAAAATGTTGATGGAATCCTTTCACTAAAACTTCACTTGTAATTTTTTCTTTTCATTCTTTCTTTCTTTCTTTTTTTTTTTTTTTTTTGGTTTTTCGAGACAGGGTTTCTCTGCAGCTTTTTTAGAGCCTGTCCTGGAGCTAGCTCATGTAGATCAGGCTGGTCTCGAACTCACAGAGATCCACCTGTCTCTGCCTCCCGAGTGCTGGGATTACAGGCATGTGCCACCACTGCCCGGCTCACTTGTAATTTTTTCTTAACAAAAGAGAACAGGAATACAAATGACTTCCTTACATACTTGACAATTCAGAATTTTAGCAATAGTGGGACAGTTTCACATCAGTTCTGATAGGCAGTACATACATGATCCTGGTATAGTTGTTTTCCTTTTTCAAGGAAAATATGATTGGTATCGAGAAAATAACAAAACTGTTTTGTTACTATTACAAAAACAAGTAGGTAAGTAGAGGCACTTAGCAGTCCTTCACATTTGAACACTGGGGCTGTGCTTCCTGCTGCTTCCTACTTGAGAAGGAGTTTGGAGGCTGCTTCATCTGAGGTGAGATGGGAGAGAGCAGATGAACTAGGAGCTAAATTTCAGCCCCTCAAGTGCTAGATGGTTTTAAGATTACGTGCTGGTTTTCCTTACTGTCTGCTTGGTCCTGCTTGTTTAGCAGTGCGCTCATTTGTCTATTTTGCCACTTGTAAACTGCCTTGGGTCTGTGGACTTTTTGTTCCTAAAGTTGGTGCCTACTTTCATTTGGTACCTGTGTTACCGTGGTGTACAGGAACTTTGGTGATTTGATTTTCTGCTTTTGAACCTTGCCTTATGAAAGTGAGTGGGAGAGAAGATCCAACAAATTCTGAATAACTGATGCTGATATATTTACAGTGTCTGAAAATGCAATGCAGACTGCACTGAAGGTGCTGATTCTTAAGCCTCAGTCAGCTTTTTGAATTATAGTGGGTTATATCTGTGTTTAATGGGAGAGGAAAAAACTTCAGAACATATACAGGAAGCTGAAGCTATACTTTTAAAAAGTGTGATAAAGTTAGGAGGTTTATACAGATGTTTAGCCCTCCTAATGATATATGTTTAAAGCTATACATATCTAAGGTTTCTACATACTTTCTTATTATGTTGTTAATGAATATGAAAGTGAAATGAAATTCTGGTTTATGAAATTTAAATTTTATTTGTGTTCTCTCTGGCTATTTTGATCTTTCTTTGGAAAAGATTCACAGGAAAGGATGCACTTTGTGAGCTGGCCTTAGATGAGGTCTGTTGCTCATTCCCCATTATGCTGGCCTCTGTTCTTTCAGTTTCGTCAACAAATTGAATCGAGCACTATGTGCCAGGCACTATTCCAGGTTTGGGAGAGGCATCAGTGAATAGAATAGACAAGTGCTAAGGCAGACACGGTGAGCAGTGCTTGAGGGAAAGAAGGTAAGGAGGTCTGGGAGTTTTGACAATTTAGGATCAATTATATCTTTACATACAGGGTGGACATAGAAAGCCTCAGTGGGAAGTTGGGCCGTGGTGGCACATGCCTTTAATCCCAGCACTCGGGAGGCAGAGGCAGTTGGATCTCTGTGAGTTCGAGATCAGCCTGGTCTACAGAGCAATTTCCAGGACAGGCTCCACAGTTACACAGAGAACCCTGTCTCAAAAACCAAAAAAGCTTGAGTGGGTCAGTGGGAAGATGACGGAGAAGACCTGACAGAAGTGAGGGTGGCTAGGTGACAGACTACCGTCAGCGCATTCACATGCCCGAGTTAGGAACTCTTGAGATCCAATGTAGGCAGGAGATGAGGTCAGAATGAGAGCCCAGAGCTGAAGTAGGAAGCAGGATCACACTGAACATTACAGGTTCTAGAAATATCATGACTTGTATTCTGAGTGAATTGACAGAGGAGCCATGTAGACTGATAAAGCACTCCAGAAAGACCATTTGATTCCTGCTTTACTGATAGACTGAAGAAGGAAAAGAGCAAGAATTGAGGGGCTACAGTGGTGACCCATGTGGTGAAGCGTGTGGGCCTTACCAGAGTGCTCGTGTTGGAGGTGACAGAAGAGGCAAACAATTTCCTCATGTGTCGTGTAAGTGTCAAAGACGGCCCAAGTTGGTTTAGCCCCTGTAGATAGGAGATTGAAAATGACACTCTAAGATGGAGAAAACTAGAGGGGAGTGATTTGAGTAAAGAGGTTTTTAGACCTCATATATGAAGGCTGGCTAGATATTTAATTAGAGAAAAAGTAGAGACTTCACCAAATGCGTCTGAGTTTGTGGGCAGGAATCTGAAGCATAGATAAGCCTTCAGGAGTTACAAGTCAATGACTGACAAAACAGCATTGGCTGAAGTCAGGTGGGGCGGTGGTAGATGTGTGAAAAGCCTGGACTGCCCTTTTCACTCAGTGTTCAGAGGTAGATTTTGCAGAGTAGAATATGAAGGAGCTGTCAGTCTTACGGAGTCTTAGCAGTATGAGTGACCACCAGCATGTAGCAGATGCTTAATAAATGGATAGGGAGAATACATAAAAGCCAGCAGTTTGAGAGCTGCAGTAGACCCACCAGGTGAGATTGGCTGAGAATCAGCTTTGGGACCTGACAGTAGCACTTCTTGCTTACTTACCTTCATAAAAAATATTTAATTTTTATTTTATGTCCATTGATGTTTTGCCTGTATTCATTCTGTGAGAGAGTGTCAGATTTCCCTGGAACTGGAACTACAGACAGTTGTGGCTGCTGGGAATTGAACCTGGGTTCTCTCGAAGAGAAGCCTGTGCTCTTACCACTGAGCTGTCTCTCCAGCCTTGACAACAGCGCTTAAGAAGTGGTGGGGGAGAAATTCTAGCTAGGGTAGGCTCAAGACAAACATGTAGAGGAGAGAGCTGGAAAGAAATCATGAACATTCAAGTCTTGCTCAGAAGAGAAGGAAACAAATAGCTGCAGTGTCCTGTTGTTCTGACAGAGCATAATTTGCTAGTCCCATAAGAGGAACGTTCATAGAGCTGTAATGGGAGCGCATGTGTTGTTGATCTGTTTTGGACAAAGTGCAAAAGCGGGTTTATTGATGCTGAATTTTAAATACGTTTAAATTCTAAATAAATGAGAAAAAATCAAGTAGTGGATAATGATGATAACAAATGTTTTTGTTTAATAAAAGTAGAGCACCAAAGTTACGACAGTGAATTTGTGCCTTAGACGAACACAGCAGAAAACTGACTTCATTTTGAGCTTAAAAAACCTTATAATGAAAGGGTTAGCAACCTATAGTTTTACATGACAGTTGAGTGTCAAATATATTTATAGACATCTAGGTTCTTACTTTTTTTTGTCATTTCTGTGTTCAAAGAAAAGTCATTTCTCTGTGATCCTAATAATTCTGAGAATAATGATTAAGACTCAAGGAATGTTTACCAGTTTCAAGCTTACTGGTCCCACTTTGGTTTCTCATGGGAGCTGTCTCATTCTTTATAACAACCCCTGAGTTATCACATGGTTGGAGTATATCACAAAGGAAGGCTAGGTAGGATGTGCCAGGCTGCAAGAGAGTCAGGGTACAAACCAGGTGGTTTCTTCTGGAATCCACTCCACTCCACTCGGCTGGCTCCTGACAGAGTGCATCCAACTTTTATTATTCTTATTTTATACATTTGGGAGAATGCTGCCATGCTTACTGTTGATAATTGTATGGTAATTGAGAGGCAAAACCCTTTTTCTAGATACAGGTATATATCATAGTTACATTACAGTCTAGCATCTAGAGAAAGAGAAAGACATGCTGTATTCACTCAAGGATTTCTGTCAGATTTGTTAACCTTCAAAACATGTTTAAAGAAATGCTAATTACAGGCTGGAGAGATGGCTCAGTGGTTAAGAGCTCTGGCTGCTTTTCCAGAGGACCCGAGTTCAATTCCCAGGACCCACATGACAGTTAACAACTGTCTGTTCGAGGGCACCTGACACCTTAACACCAATGCACATAAAATGAATTAAAATTAAAAAAGAAATGCTAATTACACTATGAAAATGGTATTTGAGTAACAGTATCATTAACGCTGCTTTTCTTTCCTGTATGTGTACTGTATATCTAATTAATATATGTCTGTGGCAGTTTAGTTGTGTAAGTCAGCCTTGCTATTTTTGATGCTGTGCTATCCTCTCCCCAAGCTAGGACAAACATCCCAAGCCTTGCAGCAGACTCCCACATACTCCATTGCAAGTCATACTAGACTACTAGACTTGAGCCTACCTAGTAAGTGTCCAGAAGCTTCAGGCTGCAGTCAGGTGCTTGCTGCCCTGAGATCAAAGTGTGGAGTAGTTGGAGACTGGAGCCTACCCAATAACTCTCATTCTCCCTCCCTCCCTCCCTCCCTCCCTCCCTCCCTCCCTCCCTCCCCTCCCCTCCCCTCTCTCTCCTTGCGCTCTCTCTCGCTCTCATTCCTCCCCTCTCCCCCCCTCACTCCTCCTTCTCTCCTTCTCTCTCTCCTTTCCTCCCCTGTCTGTTTTTTCCTCCCTCCCTCCCTCCCTCCCTCTTCCTACCTCCTCCTTTCTCCCCTCCCTCTCCCTCCCCCATCTGTTTGTCCCCTCCCATCTGTGCTCTCTTTGGGAACTTTGCTGCCATTGGGCAACAGAGGCAAATACCATTTGCTTTCTCCTTTTCCCAAGACTTAACATGTGAAAGAAGTATGTGCATTTGGTATTTAATGGCGCAGAGATTGTTTTGAAAATGTCTGTGTTTCTGAAGCATTTACAATCCTTGGCCCTGAGGTTGCTAGTTAAAATGCAAATTCCTGATCCCATTCCAGAAGTACCTATTCATTAGATTCATGGTAGGGCCTTGGGATCTTTAAAAGTTTCCTGGTTAATATTACTGGTCACAATCTTTAGTTATGCTGTGAAGTACTGTGTGTCTTTAAGGGAGAGTCCTAAGGAGAGATACTTCTGAAGCTGGTAGTGTGTTGGTTTTCTATTTCTTGGAGACAGGAGGGAGAGTGGTAACAGGAAAAAGGACAAGTGGGGTGGATAGTCTGGGTACAACGGTAGAAAATATTGTTATAAACCTGTAGATGTAGCAGGTGCTATTTCATAGCAAGCAAGGTAAGCATCCTATATCTTACAGAGAACAACGTTTAAGCCTCAAGTAACTGACAGAAATACACTATATAGTTTAGTGTCTAAGGGCTCCAAAAGGTCTATGAGGTAACTAAAGGGCAATGTGGCTATGTTGCAAATCTCTCTTTAAAATAATGTCTAGCTACTTTTCCTAAAGACTATTGTCCACTTCTTTAAATAGCATATTTTTAAGATGAGTCTTTGAAATGGAATTTAAATTCTGAGTTCTTTCTGTCTTCCTAGTTTTTCTTGGTATATGTAGGGCTTTCAGAATCCTTCAACCAGTGTGCGTATAGAAGGTACCACAGTGCTGAAAAGCAGTGAGACATGGAGTTTACATATTATCTTAGGCAATATGAATTGGCTACATTAGTGAGACATAGTCAAGGTTAACAAAAGTCTTATGTTTTAATTAAGATTTTTAAAAGGGTTGAACTAGATCAGTTGGTTAGTGTATTTTTATCTGTAAACTGTATAGCTTGGGTCCTTTTTAAAGGTGAATTTGTTAATGATTTAAATAAATGTGTGTTTATAGAAGCCTTTGTTATGTTTCCTTTCTTTTGCTTGTTTTAAAGTTGTGGGTAGGTTAGACTTCTGGCTCTGTGCTGACAGTGCCGCTGATACTCTTACTTTAAAATACTCAAAGCACAAACTTACTGATTTCATAGCAGGCCGTATGCGTCAGGTGATGGTTGTTCTTAGAGTGTATGTTCTCTGTATTTTGAAGAAGAAAAATCTGTCATGTCTGTATCACTAGGTGTGTTCTAGCCTTTTACGGTTCTTTAGCACATTTAAATTGTGTTTGTCTCATTTTTTTTTAAAGGGTCTGAAAAGCCCTCCAGAGAGCCTCAGTGATCTCGGTGTCTTTGAGAGTCTTCGGGTCCCTGGAAAGGTATTGATCTACGTGTGTGGTGTGACTTTTCACTTCCCCAAGAGCAGACTGACTGCCTCTGGGTACTAATTGCTTTTCTGAAGCTCTGCTTCCTGCAGCAGGTGGATACTGGGATAAGCTAGGTGATGTTTTTGCTTTCATTATGAGGGGGATGCAGTATGAGTCACTAGTAAACACTGCAAAATTAATAAAGTTAGGGTTTATTATATCAAATTCTTGGCTTGAAGGCAAATATATATGTATATTGTACTTTTTGCTATAATTTGAAGATGTAAGGCAAAATAATTTACTAACTGACTTTTTAATGCTAAGCCTCCTGAGCCCCACAGTATATTTAATTATGTTTTTCCTTTGGGCAGAGGATTTTGAATAAATAAGTGAAACCCAACTTATACTAAGTCTGATATATTTCAGATTCTAATTCCCTAATATTCATGTGAACATCTCAGTTTACAAGTTTAATGCATGCCACTTGAAAGCTAGCTGGCTTTCTTTCCCTGGAGACTGTCAGGCATTGTTAACCCTGCCATCAGTGTCTGTGGATTGCTGCTGCTGCTGGGAGCTGATGTGAGTTGCAGCTCTGCCACAGATAAAGGCTTGCAAATCTTTTTAATTTGAGGATCATTGTATGGGTGTGATTTTTTTTTTAAACAGCTGCTTTTTTTTTTTTTTTTTTTTAAATTGAACCCAGGGTCCCCTGCTTGCTCAGAAAGTAATCTACCACTGAATTAAACCTCCAGCCCCTGAGTATCGTAATTAAAAACACTCTTCTGCTGTGTCTGGCATCTCAATACAAGAAGCTTTTGTTCTCTTACTAGAATTTCTTTTATATTTTTAATTTATTATATGGGATTATGTAAGGGTATTTTCATACACCTTTATAATGTACTTTGAGCACATTCCTCTCCACACCCCATTATCTGCTCCCTCTGCGTCTTCACCCTCCTTGGTTGTCCCTTTTGTTATCCAGATAGTTTAGCTTCTGCTTCATGTCATTTGTATGCACCCAATTTTATCTATTTATAGTCTTGGACTGTAAATGAGAGAGAATATGCACTGAGTCATTTTGCTTAATATGATCATTATGTCCGTTTTTCTGTAAATTACATAATGACTGAAGAGCATTCTGTTATGTACATAAGCCACATTTTCTTCATCCAATTCCTTGTTGTTGGAAACGTCTGTTAGTTCCATAGCTTAGCTGTAGTGACTACTGTTGCAATGAATATTGATGTGCAAAGTGTGTATGTGCTGTGTTGCCAGGAGTCTTGGGTAAATGCACAGGAACTGATTCGGGACTGCAGGGTAGGTCAGTTTCTAGTTAATTATGGTGGACCGGTTTACAGCCCCACCACAGTAGTTTGTAGTGTGGAGCTGTGGGCAGGCCTGCTTTTCATCCCACCCGGCTCCTGCATGGTTAGCTTTACACCCGAAATAACAACACACAAATTGTATTCTTTTAAACACTGTCTGGCCTGTTAATTCCAGCCTCTTTCTCTCATCTTGACTAACCCATATCTAATAATCTGTGTAATACCACAAATGGTATCTTACCGGGAAAGATTCAGCACGTCTGACCTGGCGGCTGGCTTCATCACAACTCTCTCCCTGAGCAGAGGCATGGCAGTCTGTCTAACCCAGGAGAGGAGTGGCATCTGACTGAGCCATCTACCTCACTTCCTTCTTCCTGTTCTGTCTACTCCACCCACCTAAGGGCCGGTCTATCAGATGGGTCAGGCAGTTTCTTTATTAATTATCCAGTGAAATCATCAGATAGATAGAAGACACACCTACATCAGTAGTTCGCATCCTTGGCAGCCTATGTGCTGCTTCCTTAAGAGAGGATGTTTCTTGTTCAGTTATCTGAGGCTTCTCGCACCCCAGTGTTGGTTCCCATCTCCTTCACACACTTGCACCAGTGGAGTAAATTTTGCACTTATTGTTTAACCTTTTTTGGAGTTCAGACCCAGGCATAGTGTTACAATATGATAAAATGCTAATAAACCTTTTGCATGAAGTAATTCAGCCAATGACTTAGGCATCATATAGATGTGTATATAAAATTATCAACTATGTTATAAATGGATGTGGTACAGTTAGGAAGTGAGGACTAACTGATAACAGTTGTCTTTATTCATTTGGTGAAGAAAAAAGATGATTATATGTTGTGGACATACTTTGAATTTGATTGTATTACATGTTTCAGAATCAATATCAGATTGATGAGTGAATCTCATTAAATATACATGAGTTTTTTTTTTAATAGGAATGGTCTGTTGTCTTTAAACCTTAAGACCTGATGTTTCTTGCAATAGTGGTGGCAGTGGATTTATCCGTAGTTTTCCTATGGACCCTTTACTGTGTTTCTTTGAGATATCCAGCCTGAGTAGAGTGTACTGTCTGGGGTCACAAGATCAGCAAGTGAAATGATTCAGGTGAATGTCATATCTAAGCACTGGTCTTTGGCACATACTGAGGAGTTACTGGACGGTAAAGTAGCTGATAGAAAGTGCTGTCTCTGATGTAAGCTGCAGCTGGTCTTAGAGTAAGAGCTTCCCAAGCACCTTGTGCCTGTTCATTATCTGCTTGCTGACAGCATCACAAGGAGGCTGCAGTGCTGCTACCCTCTCTCTGTGTGGCTCTGACCTAAGAGCCATGCAGTTGAGAATGGTGGTACTCTGGTACCACTGAGTTTGATGTGGATCCGCTGCTGGGCTTGATCACTAAGAGAGCTCAAGTTCTGTGATTGCTCACTCAGTGTGGCTTTCTTTAACTTTAATGCAGAGTGAATATATAGTCTGCATTCTGAAGGTTGGTGTTTTCTTTTGTAGTTTCCCTGCGAATTTTCAGTAACAATTTTGAGCATTGACTGTGTGCTAGACACACTACAGGAAATAGCAGTGGAAAGACAGGTTCTTCAGCAAAGCTTGTCTTTCCTCTTGTTGCATTCATGTCAGGGAAGGCACATAGTCAATGAGGTGATTGTAAATTATGACAGAAACCTTGAAGGGGGTTAGGTGGCGGGTCCCCAGTGTGTCTGGTGCACTTGTACTTGAAGCGTGTCCCCGGTGTTGTTTTACAGAGGTGGTATATGTTCCAGAGATGATTTTGAAATTTGGATTATGAATTTAGTAATCTGTTGTATGGAAAATACAGTATATTGCTGGAATTAAAGTTAAAGTAAGCTGTACTGAGTAAGCATTCACAGAACTCCAGTTATAAGCTACTCAATGGTGGGTTAAGATGGATAGATTGATACTTACTTTATGCTACTTATGCTATTTAAATGCAGTGAAGAACCACTTAAATACTTCCACTTAATGGCGTTCTCACACTCATCATTATATAGGCAGAACATTGAAAATAATCCCTCTGTTCATGAATGAGCTCATTCCTTTTCGTTTTTAACACTGTAGCATTCCAAGCCCCAAAGTATATTTAATTATGTTTTTTACTTTGGACAGAGAATTTGAATAAGCAAGTGAAAATAAATTTCTACTAAGTCTGATCTGTTGTAGATTTTAATTCCATACTATTCATGTGAACAGTTCAGTTTACAAGTTTAATGCAGGAAATGGTTTCTTCTTCTTTTCTTTATTGTGATATCTTTTAATTTGGAAGACGGAACCCTCAACTCAGGAAAGAGATTAGCTTAAGTTGTGACATTGGAGGGCTCTAGAATAAAGAACAGTGTGCACAGGAGTGTATTATTAGGATGGATCGTACTGTCTTTGGTTAGGTTAAAATGATTACTGTTTACAGATTTCATGCTGGTTCAGTTCCCTAGGAACTGAAGAACAGTGTAGTCATCAGTATGTCTGATGAGCCAAATGGGCCTTCTTTCTGTTTTTGTTTATTGATTATATTTTGAGACGTGTAAGTACTGGGGGGTTGGCTGGGAGTCATTGTCATGGTGGAGGAGTGCGGGGTTCTCTGGAGTGGTTCAGAAAGGTGATGGTGTCGGTCGGTGCTTCTGTGTTGGGCGGGCAACAGACATGACGTGGAGAAGTGCAGAAGTGCTGACTTGCGGGACATTTAAAATGCAGAGTCTGTGACTGAAGATTGTCCTGGACGTGGGAGCTGAAGGAGTCTGGAAAGGACTGAGGCTGGAGGTGCTCTGATGGCTTTCCTTGGCACAGATCTTATTATTTTGGAAGGGTCTAGAAAGACATTAAAACTAAAGAAAAACAAGGAAGGTACATTGGATTTTCTCTCTGATTCTCTGCTTTGTGTCTTCTCTCCAGTATTAGTATCTCAGTAGTGGCAGACTGTTTAATATTCATTGAAGCTGAGAATCATTTTTAAAGATAGCTTAAAAATTTTAATGTGTCTGTTAGGCGGTGGCGGCAAATGCAAATGGGAGACAGAAGCAGGCGGATCTCTGTGAGTTCAAGGCCAGCCTGGTCTACAGAGTGAGTTCTAGGACAGCCAGTGCTGTTACACAGAGAAACCCTTTGAAAAACCAAAAAAAAAAGAAAGAAAAAAAAAAAGGTTTTTTTTTTTTTTTTTTTTTTTTTTGTTTCCAGTGTCATTATCTTCAGTGGTTTTTATCAGTAAAGCTAGAAATATAATAAAATCAAAGACTTAGGTTGTCTTTTCTTTTCTTTTTTGGAGTTTCAAAACAGGGTTTCTCTATAGCCCTGGCTGTCTTGGAACTTGCTCTGTGGATGAGGCTGGTCTTGAATTAGAGATCCACCAGCCTCTACCTCCTGAGCGCTGGGATTAAAGGTGTGCGCTACCACTGACCACGACTTGACATTGACATTTTAACTGTACAAGATATAAGTACAAATGTTTGGCAAGGGGTCAAATAAAAAATTGTATGATTGTATGATGCTGTCTCATTTTTGTCATTTTTTTTAAAACTATCAAATGCAATACATTTGTATAGTTAAAATCATTTTTATTCATTGTTTACTTTTTGTATAAAATGATTAAAATTCTTTTGTTACCTAATTTTATTGTAAGTCTGGATAAAATAGTCTTATATTAGCAGCTTTGTACAAATGTTCATAAATTATTTAGGTGAGCCCTCCTTTTAAATTGTAATGTAACCAGCACTCCACAAGATGGTGCTGAGAACCCAGAGAAAATAGGCTTTAAAAGCCTGCTTTATTTAAAGCACAGAAACAAACCGAGGAAGCCACTACATTTGATAGATTATTACTGTTGTCCTAGTGGGAATATAAGAAATTGTGCCATTTCCCTCTGTAATCAGATGTCTTGCAGTTCATTATAATCTTATGTGGTACATAGTTTTAGGGTATCTGAGATCTGAAAGTAGGTTTTGAATTGTTACATTTGGAAGTAGATCAAACCTCTATCTGTTCAGTGATTTATGACTTTAATAATACTGATCGAATATTGAAAATTGTATTTTTTCTTCCTATTCTCTGTATAGATTTTGGTAACTATATTTATTTTTTGCTTTCAGTTAGAGGTTTAACACAATGTTAGCTTTATGAGATTGTAGCTTCTGGCTACAGCAATTATAAAAGAATGTCATTTTTGTGTTGCTGTCTTGGCTGGTGAAAGAATGCTATCAGATTAAAAAAAGCAAAGCACGTCAGGGAAACAAACGGCAAATGTGTTTCCCACTGTCCTTCCAACATACACACAGTCTCTTTCCCTGTCCCCATCTCTCTTTGTCTATCTCTAGTCTCTCTGCCATCTAGGTAGATAATCAAACATATGTAAACTGTGCTGTAATAAGGGAGTTGAGGTTCCAGTGTTTATTCTATTAATTTTTTTTTGCAGTTTTGATCCTGACCTATAAACTGAAGAGTTTTATGTCAATTTCCATGACATAATTATATAATTTGTTAGAATAAATACCTCAAACTGACTGCTACGTTTTTAGCCCTTGTGTGTTTACTTTAGCTGTGAGGGGGGTGTTATGTAGTTACATCTAGTTACTTTTGGATTCACTTTGGCTCAAAGTGTATGTATGGAGTATGGAGTTTTGGATAATTTAAAAGTAGTAGCTGAATGCAAAATTTATAGTTGTTTTTTTTTTTAAAGCACAGATTCATTTTCTTAAGAGATGAATCCTTAGTATGAAATTGCTTCATAAACTTATATGTGCATTTCGTGTGTTTGCTCACTCAGCTTTATCTACCTCAGATAATAAAGTGGAAGAGCAGCTTGGGTGGTAATGTATTCAAGCTGTGTGGGGCTGCTGGGGATGCAGCTCAAAAACATCCAGTAACTGTTTCCTGACAGTCTGCTAAAATAATGCTGCTTGCTGTATTCTGTTAATAAAATACGGAACATTTATGCTTATTGTGGATACAGTGTGGAACACAATGGCATATGTTATTTATTTTAACTAGAGGAAAACAGAATTCTAATGCATGTACATGTATGTTTTGCTTCCTGGTGAGTGTGCCTTTTATTTTATTTTATTTTATTTTATTTTATTTTAAATCAAGGCTCCTTATTGCTTGGTCATGCGGCATAATTTCAGAATTGCATGTTGTTTCGTTCCTTGGTTTAAACTTGCATTTCTCTCTGTTCTTCCGTACTTTGAGAATGTCTCTTCTGCCAGGTTGAGAGCACTTATGCCTTGGTTTCTTTGTCTCTTCCGTCCCTCTAGTCTGCCTTGCCTTGCTGTTTAACTGTTGAGGGTGATGCTGAATTTCACTAATCTCTGGATGCTGTCGTCTAGGAGAGTTTTCCATGTTGTTCTGTGTAGCTCCACCGACTGAGCAGGGGAAAGCGGTGGAGCTTGTGAAGCGGGCTAGCAAGCTCCTGATGGCAGCGTGGGGCGATTTGATTTGCTCTTCTGCCTCTCTCCCTTCGTTTCCTCTGTCTGCAGTTAAATCCATGACTTTAGTTGTTTTTTTTTTTTTTTTTTTTTTTTTTGCAGCTTTAATTCTGAGGTACACTGATGTACATTTTCTCTATTTTTCGTGATTAGTAGTTAAGTGTTGTTGCATTTCATAGTCTTGTTGACAGATTAGTTTTGGATTTTCATATTTTAGACAGCATTTACACCACATTAATTTTAATACTCATTTAATCATATACTATAAACCGGAACACTTACTATAAAATAAATCCTTTAAACACTTCATTAATAATATAATAGCTGATAAGACTGAACTATTTAATTCTAAACTTAGTTTAACTGTCTCATTATTGTAACCCTTTTTCTTAACATATTTTGAAGAATTTTATTTGGTTCTATTTTTTCCCCAAGTTTGCCTTAAATTTTTTTGTAGGAAGTATTTTTTTCATTTGTTAAATTACCATGTCAGATTCTGTTCTAGATAAAGAATTGCATATTTTTATATATCTTCAAGGCTAGAAAGTGAGTTTTTAATTTTAGCAAAATTATGCATCAGTTACATTAAAATATGAAACATAGCTTCTGTTTATTATTCCCATTTGTATACATAAAATACTCTCAAGTTGTCTAATATTCTTGTTGTTTCTTACTAATAAAAGCATTATGTTGCCTACCAAAACTGTTTTTGTTTCCTCTTCCTTTTGAATACAATTGACTGATCTATAATTACTGAGTGCTGTGAATTCTGGCACCGCAGAACACAATGATGGGGAGTAAGGAGCTGTTGCAGTCTAAGTGTGGGGTCTGCCTAGCAGGCAGCCTGATGCTGTGGCAGCTTTTAGGGGGTGGCTGGGGGAAACAGCAGCTGCCTGAACAGTGTGAATGAGCTCAGGTGCCTGTTTCCCAGGGAGCTCACTAGCTGGGCTGCAAGGAGGGCTATTGTACTGGGCTAGAGTGGTGTATCAGGGTATTTGGTTTGGGTGGAGTCCTCCTTTGTATGCTCTGTATGTTTTCCTGCCTTGCTAGGTTTCATCCCTGCCCTTCATTTAGGCTTGTCATATTAAAGTATGAAGTACTCCACGTTAGTTCTTTGTGTTCTCTGATGTTGACTGAGCCGATCTCCAGGAAGGAATAGCAGCTGGCCTTTGTGTTTATACAGATTGTACTGTTCTTATAAATTCATCACATTTTGAAATGTACATTTCTGAGATATTTTTAAATGAAATCACATTTTCCCTTTGGCAATTTTAATAACTTTAAAACAGATGAAAAATTATAATCATAGGTTTGAAGAGGCTAAATCAAATTTCCAAGGTTGTAGAGACGCAGCTAAAGCCGGAGAGTCCTGGGCCTCAGGTCAGTCTCCCTGTGCTGACGCTGGAGAGCACTAGCATCTCCCTGTGCTGTCGCTGGAGAGCACCAGCATGGTGTTCGTGCTGGTGCCAGTCAAACCCAGAAAATGATACCCTTGATTGCTGCTTGTATTTGGATTTCGGGCTTAGCTACAAATGGTAGTTTCTAATATTTCTGATTTTGTAATGTTCAGTATTTCTTTTTGAATAGTACCAACTGTATTTATTTGTGGTACTTTGACAATGTCACCTTCTTGAGGCTTTTATTTTAGATGCCAGTGACCTTTTATAAAAAAAATATTTTAATTTTACATACTAGACCCAGTTCCTCCTCCATCCTCTTCTCCCCCATTCCCTGTCCTATTCCTCATCCATTCCTCAGAGGAGGTAAGGCCTCCCTCGGGGAGTCAACAAAGTCTGGTATACCAGTTGAAGCGGGACCAAACCCCTTCCCCCTGTGTGTGTCCTTTTAAGGGAGGGAAGCTTGTTAGAGTATTCTGAGTTCCCTTTCCTCATTTCTTCCCTCTCATTGTATTTGCACTGAATGAATGAAAACGGCCTGTCCTCCGTAGGTGATATGATCATGCACACGCCAGATTTGAGCACCACCGCACTGTTGAGGGTCCTAAGTGCATTATAATTCCCATCCTCTACCACCACACAGTGCAGCTGCCCTCCCTCCCCCTCCCAGCAGACTTGGATGCCTGCTGCTGGACTTGCAGAGTGCTGGATGAGCCCCAGATGTCACTGAGATGGTGTTTTGTTATGTGTGCTCAGACAGACGGTAAAATGTGAGCCTGTGGTGTGTGTCCATGACAGGTTCAGGGAGTTGCTTGCATTTCTTTTCTTAAACATTTAAGCTCTTCTAGCCTTTCTGGTATTCAAACACTGCAGAATACAATCTGAATTCTATTTTTCCTCCCTTCAATAGAAAAACAGTGTTTTAGTGTTTGGCTATTTCCTACTTTTCTGGTTTCTAATTAGCTTGTGTCTTTGGTCAGAATGGCTCTCAGAAGGTGCATGACTGAAGACACAGGCCATTTGTTTCTGTGTAGATGGGATTTTAACAGTTACACATACTATAATTATGACTTTTTTTTTAAAAGGAGGAATTCAGGGAGCTTCGAGAACAGCCGAGCGACCCTCAAGTTGAACAAGAGCTAATTAATAGTATCGAGCAAGTCTATTTTTCTGCGGACCCATTTGATATTGTTAAATATGAGCTGGAGGTAAAAAGAAATTTTGATTAAAACATATCTAGAGCTTATTTCCTCAGTACATGTGAATGAATTTGTGAGACCCGAAGTTTGGAGGGAACACATACATTTAATAACACCAATAGGTCTGTGAGTATCACAATATGAACTTTTAATGAACTGTCAGCCTGAGAGTGCTGGCTAGGGAAGCTTGTCTGTGCTTTGGGTTATAATTGCTACTGTGCAGCTTCTTGCTGCACTGCTTCTCATCATATTTCCACATTATCTAAACGTGTTCAGAAAATACTAACTAAAATACAATTTAAAATTTAATTGTTTAAAACTTACATGCTTAGAAAAACTACATAGGACTTTTTTGACTTGTGTACTGGCTTCAACTCCTAGGTCTAAGTGACCCTCTGACTTCAGCCTCCTGGGTAGCCAGGATTACAAGCATGCAACTCCAGCTTGCCTAGAACACCGACTCTTTTGATCAGGAGTGTGTATTGTGCTAAAAAATCTTCTGTACAAACTGTCAGAATGCTGACAGTATAAACTTATGGGGACTTCATAAGAAAACTCAGAAGAGCAAAATGCATTTAAACTTGGAATCCGTTTCCCAGTCTACACAATGTGCTGCTTCTCTGTGCTGACTTAATTTAGAGTGCTGTCTGTCATTATAGTATTCTGTTTATTCATAAGATCCAGAGGGAAAAGTCCATGATGAGATTTCTTATAATTGAGGTAGCAGGTAGAGTGGGAGATCAACATCAGATTTTTAATTTCTCCTGACCCAAATCATTTGTAAACACTCCCTGTTGAGAGGCCAAGTGGAGTCTGGCTTCCTGGAGGAAGAGTAGCAGCAGTGGACTGGAGTTGAGCAAGGGAGGTTGTACAGAAACATTGAAGGAGAGTGGGCCATGCTACTGTTGTATGTATGGTTTGTATTCTCCACTTAGAAGTGTTCTGGGAGGGCTGGAGAGATGGCTCAGAGGTTAAGAGAACTGACTGCTCTTTTGGAGGTCCTGAGTTCAATTCCCAGCAACCACATGATGGCTCACACCCATTATAATGAGATCTGAGATCCGGTGCCCAGAACACTATATACATAATAAATAAATTAAAAAAAAGTGTTCTGGGAAATGAAACCAAATTTAATTGTTTAGTTTTTACTCTTTATTTATACACAGACATACACATACACACACACACGTACACGTACACACGTATACATGACACACACACACATACACGCACATATAAATAATTTTTTTCTTTTTTGCTATAGAAGCTTCCTCCTGTTCTCAATCTGCAAGAATTGGAGGAATACAGAGATAAATTAAAGCAACAACAAGCTGCAGTAAGTAGAAGCATTTCTTTCTTTCCTTATTTCTTTATATTACATGAAAATATAATATTTACAGAGATACTGTACATTTATATATACACATCCTGTTGTGTATCATGATTTATATGATATATTTGTATTGTTTTATGTTGCTATACTTTTCTTGCTGTTGCCTTGATAGGTGTCCCTATAGAGATTGAGGTGCTGTCTCTGGTTCCTGGATGTAATTAAAGCTTTTAGAGTTTACTTTCAGTCTTGTAAGCACCTGTAGATGCCTGCCTTGCGTATATGACATCCCTACCCAGGATTCTGTAGTGGAACAGTTTTAAATCTCAAAGTAAAAGGCTCACAGTTAAAATATATCTTAAGAGAATGCAGAACTAATCAGAAAGTCATAGTTGTTACTGTATAACTATGACAATGGGCAGCTTGCTTAACTTCACTGATTCTTGTTTTACTTTTGTACAGTGATAGGTGGGCCCACATTTCCTTTAATGATATGAAGTTTATCAATTCCATATTTCCTTTGTGTGATGCTGAACTTAATTCTGTGAAGTTCACTGGAATATTAGTTAATGATAGAGTGGTCTTGTTAATGGTTTTAAGCTAGAGGAGCATTAGTAAAAAATCGGTTTGGATTTAACACATGGCTCTCTTTTCCGTGCAAAGAAGCACTAGGAGGTCTTGTTGGGAGTGGGATAGCAGTGTTGTGTACAGTGCAGACTAACAGCAGCTATACCGTCTGTTTTCCTTGAACTCATCTGAGTCGTTTGATGGCTTCTTTCTGCGCATTGCACACATTTCTACCTGGCAGATTCTGTGATGTAGAGCTAGAACTTCCTGACTTAATTTAATTGTATGTTCTTGTAGGTTTCTAAAAAAGTAGCAGATTTGATTCTTGAAAAACAGCCTGCTTATGTAAAGGTAGGTAATTCTTTGCTACTTACTGTAGTAAAGTTTTAAAATTGGTTGAGTGACTTACCTGAAACTTAAGATACTTACAATTAGTCTTTTGTCTGTATTCTATAGCAGTATAAGTGTGTCCATGTGTACACATGTGCGTATGTGTATATTTGTGACATTAACTAAGTTGAATATCGAAGAACCAAGGAAAGTTGCTTTCATGAACTTTGTGTCAGTTGTATATATTAGTAATTCAGTCTGGGTCATTGTAAAAGTATGTTGCTGATGTGGGAGGGTCTTCTGTTTGAGTTGATTTCATTGGTTAATACAGAAACTGCCTGGCCCATTTGATTGGCCAGCCCTTAGGTGGGCAGAGTAGACAGAACAGAATGCTAGGAAGGGAAGATAATAAATCGCCGTGCCTCTGCTCTCTGAGCCAGATTGCCATGCCTCTCCTCAGGGAGAGAGATGCGATGAAGCCAGCCACCAGGTCAGACATGCTGAATCTTCCCCGGTAAGACACCACTCGTGGTGTTACAAAGATTACTAGATATGGGTTAATCAAGATGTGAGTAAAAGGCTGAAACTAATGAGCCAGGCAGTATTTAAAAGAATACAATTTGTGTGTTGTTATTTCGGGGCATAAGCTAGCCAGTGGCCGGGAGCCGGGCAGCCGGAACGCAGCCCGCAGCTCCTCACTACATGTTGCTATTGGAACTCAGTCTATATAATATAGTTGGATCTCAGTGCTCACTAGAAACAGAGCCTTACAGCGGAGAGGTGGTTTGGTTGGTAAGAATACTTGAGGCATATACACAAATTTGGATCCCAGTACCCATGTGAAGAGTTGGGTGTGTTTATGTATGTGCCTGTAACTCCAGTGCTGTGGGACTTGGAGACAGAAGGATCACTGCAGCTTGCTGGTTGCCAGCCTCGCTCTGGGTTCAGTGAGAGACCCTGTCTAAAAGGAACATGGAAGAGTGACAGAGCAATACACCCAGTATCCTCTGGCTTCTGTATGCATGCACAATTTCTCATAGTGCACACATATACCGAAAAGGGAAGGGAAAAGAATGAAAAGCTTTCAAAATTCATGGAAACCCCTTAGCAAATAGAAATCAGATTTGTCATATTCTTAATTATACTGTAAGGTTTTGTTGGGCAGAAGCATACATAAATGGCTGTATTATTGGTATGCTTTCCTGCCTGAAACAGATTGGGTTTAGATTTCCTTACAATACTGACTAAATATTTTGTCATTTGTCATTGTGGAAATCAATTGGAAGTAGATATTTTAAACTACTTTTTATGTAATATACTAACAGTTTTCAAGTTGAAGTATCTTTGTTACTGGTTTGTTTCCAAAACTGACTTTTCTTTGAGAACACTAGAGCCGTTGCTAGCGTTTCATATGAATAGGGAGAGAGCAAATACCTGAGACCATAACCTGTATTTCTTCTTGGCACAGGAGCTTGAAAGAGTTACATCATTGCAGACAGGTCTTCAGCTGGCTGCTGTTATCTGCACAAATGGGAGGAGGTATTGCTTCCATGTGTTTGTTTGCTAATCTCATAACCATTGCAAGAGCAGTTGTGAAATCTACTATGACCATAATATGTAGAGTACCTTTTAGTGAGCAGACATGTACTCTAAATCTGCACGAGAAAGGTCTGTGCCGAATACCCGCATATCGCCTTATAGGTTAGAAAACCGATGAGACTAGTACTCCCCGCACTGTTTGTAGTGAAGAACCAGTGCTTTCCCCTCTCTTCTCTCTGGTATAGGCTGTGTGAGTGTTTGATGGGTTGGCACCAGTTCACCTACCATTTCAGTAGTGACTTAGGCCTCAGCTCATTGCACACCTAACTGCTGTGTGTGGGCGGTACTCCTGTGGTATAGGAAGCTCTCATTGCACACCTAACCAACTGCTGTGTGTGGGCGGTACTCCTGTGGTATAGGAAGCTCTCATTGCACACCTAACCAACTGCTGTGTGTGGGCGGTACTACTGTGCTATAGGAAGCTCTCATTGCACACCTAACCAACTGCTGTGTGTGGGCGGTACTCCTCTGGTATAGGAAGCTCTCACACTGTTGTTCCTATCCGCAGACAATTGAATATTGCAAAGGAAGGTTTTACTCAGGCCAGCTTAGGCCTTCTTGCAAATCAAAGGAAGCGTCAGTTGTTGATTGGACTTCTGAAGTCGTTGAGAACTATAAAAACATTGGTATGTATGAGTTGTTTTTTAAAAATTAAAACTTGCAGACTAGAAAGATGGTTCATCTGTTAAGAACCTAAACTGCTTTTCTAGAAGACCCGAGTTTAGTTCCCAGCACCCACTTGAGGCGGCTCACATCTGCCTGGGACTCCAGGTCATATAGAGTCTCGAGCCTCTAGCTTCTTCAAGTACCTGCACTCACGTGCTCATACTGCCCCATTCCTACATACACATAATTTAAATAATAAAAATAAATCTTAAAAAAAATAGTAGTTTCCTAGTTGAAACAGATTTGACCTTTGACTTTTCCTTTTCAGCAAAGGACCGATGTACGTTTAAGTGAAATGCTAGAGGTGAGCTAACAAAATTTGTAAATTTCTTGATGCTACAATAATATTAAAGAAAAATCATAAAGGACAAAACAATCTGTGTTTTCCTTTGATTGTATCTGCCATAAGGAGAATATTTAACAGGAAACTTACTTGAGCTTTCTTTGTTGACAAATTTGGAAATGAAGTTTGGAAAACATTTACTTTGTAGCAGTCTTTGAGTGCTGACTTTAGGCTTTTGACTTCATCCAAATAGTCAAATTAAATTTCACAATTAACACATAGAACTGACTTGTGAAATGGGTAATATTTTCTTTATATATGGTATCTCATATATTAGTTAGTTCCTAAGCTAGCCATATGTTTCTCTTTGATATTCTCTGTCACATTAAAGCTTACTAAAGCATAATGACATATTAAATATTATGGGAAACTTACTCTTGATCTTTGTGGGGTAGGTACTTTGTCATTCTCTTAGCATCCATGGTGTTTGCATTATTGTTTTGGTATGTTTTACTCTTGGCTTTTGGGGGCACCCACCAACCTGCTCCCAAATAAATCACAAATGGAGGTTTATTCTTAGTTATGAATGCCCAATCTTAGCTTGCTTTGTTTCTTGCCAGCTTTCCTTAACTTAAATTATCCCCACTACTTTTTGCCTCTGGACTTTTCCCTTTTCTTACCTCTGTGTATCTGACTTTCACTCTTACTCTATGGCTGCCTGGGCGCCTGGGTGGCAGGGTGGCTGGGTGCCTGGGTGCCTGGGTGGCTGGCTGGCCCCTTGACGTCCTCTTCCCCTTGTTCTCTTATTGCTCCTTCTTGTCATCATTTCTCTTTCTATTTATTCTCTCTGCCTGCCTGTCTTGCTATTGGCCATTCAGCTCTTTAATAGGCCTATTAGGTGTTTTATATAGGCAAAGAATAACAGCTTCACAGAGTTAAACAAGTACAGCATAAACAAAAGCAACACATCTTTACATCATTAAACAAATGTTCCACAGCATAAACTGTAGTAATAAGGCGAGCTGGCCTGCTTTTCGTCCCGCCCGGCTCTCGCACGGCTAGCTTAGCCCCAGAATAATTACACAGAAACTGTATTCATTTAAACACTGCTTGGCCCATTAGTTCCAGCCTCTTATTGGCTAACTCTCAAATCTTGATTAACTCATTTCTAATAATCTGTGTAGCACCACGAGGTGGTGGCTTACCGGGAAAGATTCTAGCCTACATCCGTCTCTGGTTGAAGAATCATGGTGACTGACTCATTGCCTTCTTCCCAGCATTCTGTTCTGTGTACTCCACCCACCTATGTTCTGACCTATCAGGCCAAGCAGTTTCTTTATTAAATAACCAATGAAAGCAACACATAGAAAGAAAACCCACCTACATCAGTAAACAAAAGTAGTACACCTTAAAATAATATTCTCCAACAAATTATCCCTTTCAGATTCATATACATGCGTAAAGAAATATTTTTGTCGTTTTCTGTGTAATCAGTATTACTTCTAAACTGTAACTACTAAACTAAGGTCTGAGACATCTATGGGAAATACTCATTTGATATTAAATTCCTATTTGGGTAAAAATATGCTCTTAAGTTGCTCTGTTAGTTACTATGACAAAATACCTGAGGACGTAAACTAACAGGGGGTCCCCAGGGTTTCAGAGGAATATCTGAGGGTGTAAACTAATAGAGGGGTCCCCAGGGTTGCAGAGGAATATCTGAGGGTGTAAACTAACAGAGGGGGTCCCCAGGGTTGCAGAGAAATACCTGAGGATGTAAACTAACAGAGGGGTCCCCAGGGTTGCAGAGGAATACCCGAGAATGTAAACTAATAGAGGGGTCCCCAGGGTTGCAGAGAAATACCTGAGGATGTAAACTAACAGAGGGGTCCCCAGGGTTTCAGAGGAATACCTGAGGATGTAAACTAATAGAGGGGTCCCCAGGGTTTCAGAGGTTTCAGTTCATGATCACTTGGATCTGTTGTTTTTAAGGCTGCGGTGAGACAGTTCATCATGGCAGAGGACCTAGCAGATAAATGTCACTCAGCATTGGGACAGGGGTGGTGAGGAGAGAAGCAGGGGATGGGGGTTAAGTATATGCCTCGGGCACATCCTCAGCTTCCTTTCAGTTGGCCCTACTTTTTGAAGACTGCACTACAGGCTGGCCACCAAGACTGTCACATGGGTTTTTGGGAGACAGTTCTGTTTAAGCTTTACAGTTACCAGTATTTATTCAGGAATATTTATTGATTGCTTTGTGGTAAAACAATTGAACTTTATTTCTGAATAGAATGTGGGCTGTTTGGCACATTTTAGAAACATTCTGAGAAGAAACCGTAACATCTAGGGAAAACTCTCTGACTTGGTAAGCCATGCTCTTGGGGAAGTCACAAAGTTTTTGAAGTTACCAAGGATTTGAAAGTGCAGAGTTGTTGCAGTTTTTTTTCTACATATACTTTAGGCCTGAGGTTAGTAGTCTCTGTTTTGTCTTATTAGTCATTAGCATTCTGATATTTGTTTAAGAGGCATATTGTTAGCTTATCAGCAACGTTTTTATGAGGCCTTTGAATGACATGTTTGTAGTCTAATGGCTTCTGTTCTGTCTGAAGGAGGAGGACTATCCTGGAGCCATTCAGCTGTGTCTGGAGTGTCAGCAGGCGGCCAGCACTTTTAAACACTACAGCTGTATAAGGTATGGCAGTATACAGATTTTAACCTTATTCTTTTCTCAGTCATTTTTGTTTAGGGCTTGTTCAACATGTGATTTTAGCATTGAGGCTCAATATGGAGTCCTTGGTTTAACATTGGTGTTCGTTGGGCGCTACAGTAAAATAGTACGGAGCTGTTATGGTATGTAGAGCAGAGAAGATGCTCTCGTCCTGCCCCTTGTCACCTCTTGAAACTTTCTTTCCTATCTTTCCCGTCTGAGTGATGCGAGTTTTGTCCACTAACAGGGTGACAGTAAATCCGCTCCCATCCTTCTTGTGTCCTTAAGGACTGTTCCTCTAAGCCAGTGGTTCTCAGCTTGGTGGTCATGACATTTCACAGTGCATATCAGATGCTATATATCAGATACTTACACTGTAGTTAATTATAGCAGCAACATCACAGGTAGGAAGTAGCAGTGGAGGAATTTTATGGAGGGGTCACAACACCACGAGGAGCTGTGTACTAAAGGGTTGCAGCATTGGGACTAAGCCTTGGCTATTATAGAAATGTTGAGAGGATTATTGCAGTTTGTTTTAAAGGTTCAGATGGTTCAAATAGTTGGTCTTTTGGAAATTTTAAATATTATTTTAGTTTATATAATAATCATCTTTGTGGTACTTAATAACTGTACTTTTACTGTATTTTTCCTTTTGCTTGAAGTGGATATTTTAAAAAATACAATGATGAACTGGCTGGCAGCTGTCACTATTAAAAAGTTTGACAACAGTGCTTATACTTCACTTGATTAAGTGAATATAGAATTTCTCTAATACGTTGACTCTACTCAGGGACGGACCTAGGGCCTTGCACAGATACTTGAAAACTTCTGACGTGTTCTAAGTTGCAAATAGAGCCTAGAGCACTTTTCTGATGTGTTTGTTATGATGGGAATAACTTGGCTTTGGAAGTGAATTATCAAGGCAGTTGTGTGATTCCTGAGTGTTTATACCAGGTTCTATTTTTTGACTGTAACAGGACTGTGGGGTCAGAGAGTACAAACCTTTCGTGTGCTCTTGCATGGAGCAGATAGAACTAGAACTGGGTGTGCAAAAGAAGACAGTTGCCCATGCACTAGAAGTGCTGAGGTCTCCCGTTCCTCTAAGAGTCGCCTTTGGGGGTCTCCTATGAAGACCTGAAGGGAGAAGGTAGTTAGGCCAAAATAAAAGTCATGGATGAGAAATCACTGCACCATGAGTGAAATCTTAGTTTAGAAATGCCAGGCAAAAAGAGGACTGAGAATATCTGTTGTATTTATCAACAAAGAAGTTATGGCCAACCATTTTGAGGTCACATTTAGGGAGGGCTGGCTGAAGTGTAGGTGTAAAATGAGGAAATTTTGTGAAAACACATGGAATTAAGAAAGAAAGTTGAATATTTGAAAGTTGATGGAAAAGAGTAAGAATTGGAAAGTAAAATAGAACATAAAATGCCAAGACTTAGTGAAAATTGACTTTGCAAAGGTCACTGTCTATTACAGGAGGGACCTGAGTATAGAGTTTGGAAGCAGGAAATTGAGGAAGCTGGTTAGCTGTTGAAACTATATTTTACTTTAATTAAATTTTTTTTTTAGTTATGCTAAAGTAAATGTCTTATATAACAAGATTAGGCTGTAAAATGTCTGAAAGTAATTCAGATTTGGGCTTTTTAAAGTTAGCAGAAAGTGCCTTCCAGAACTTTTATATATTAATGGTTATTGTGATACCTGGAAGAGGTGTTACCAGACATGAAACTGGATGTGATCTGAGTAACAATCTAAGTTACCTTGTTTTGTCTTAGATGCGGTGTTTAGAAAGCACATATTGTTCATAGACTTGAGTGCTGGTGATGTGTGGGAGAGGTGCACAGTTCCTTCTAGGTTCCCTGAGAACACGGATGAACGCGGTTGGTTTTTACTAAATGTGTAGTTCTGTGGGGCTGTGCTGGTGAGCAGGCCCTCTGCCCTGTAGCAGCCCAGTCTGCGGTGTCCTGCCCAGCGCTGCCAGCCTCCTTTTCACTTCATCTTGTGCTGCTCCTTGTCCTGCTTGGGAAACATGTACGTTTCTTTTTAAGAAAAAGTTGCTCAGTTTTGAGGTTCATTTATAGTTTTATATATTAACAGTTATATATTTATTGAGTACAAAGTGATATTATTCTCTTATATAGCATGGAATGACTAAATCAAGTCAACTAACTTGTCATGACCTCAAATATTTGATTTTCTGTGATGTAAAACATTTGAGTTTTATTCCTGTAGCCATATTGAAATAGACTGTCTTCAGTTCTCGGTGACGTTCAGTCTTCTGTGCAGCAGACCCTAAAGTGCAGAACTTTCTCTGTGTTACTAAGGCCTTGAGTCCTGTGATGATCCCATAAATCCCCAGTTCTAAGACCTGAGATTCAGTAAAAAACCATTTGACACTGTTAATTTTAGGCATTGTATTTAATTTACAATTGAATCTCCATACTTGAATTTTAAGTACATTTAAGTTTTTCATTCTTGTTGAATATTAGAGAATACTAATATTCCCCTATAATTTTATAAATATATTTGGAGATGGTTGACCTGGAACTTGCCATGTATGTAGGCTGGCCTCAGACTTGTGCTTCTGCCTCCTTAGTGCTGGGATTGAAGGTACGTGCCACACACCTGCCCCCTCCCCCATTAGAAATGTCTTTAAGAGAACTACTTCATTATTTAAAATATTTCTGCATTATGATAGGTTTTATTTAAATTTCAATGAAGTTTGTATGAGCCATGTATCTACTTGGCCATGTCTTAATTTGGTCTTAATTGGTTGAGGGTTCTAGTCACATGACTAGAATTTGAAATAAAATGGGAAGGTTGAGGTTGAGCTAAGAGGTCTGCTGGTCTGAGATGAGGTACTCAGTAACTTAGGGATGAAAGCAGGAAAACTAGAATTCACACAGCGGCCCTCTGTGGGAAACCTCACCTAAGATACCTGCAGTTTAACATGCACTGTTCCAAGTGACACTCGGCTCTCAGTTGGCTGGCTACAGAAGAAAGGCTACAGGCGCCTCTTCTTTGTCTTTGTTGAGATTTGCTATGTTTCAGCATCCTTAATAAAATAAACCATAATATCAGTTTTGTTCACTTTATGACTGACAGGGAACATTTGCAATATTATTTGAAATTCTCAAGTTGATTGACATGGAGTCATATAGTTGAAATTTACTGGGAATAAGATTCAGAGTGTGTTTATGTTAAAGTGTATCTGAATGAAGCATTTAATTTCTGTTTCACTTGAAATTTATCTAAATTAGTTTCAAGGAAAGTTATCCCGAAAGTCATAACTACTTTATTACTTTTTATTTCATTGGAGAGAAACTTCTTGACAGACTCAGAGAGCTCTGTCTTATGTGCTGGGAAGTTTGTGAGTTATCAGGACTAGTTTGTTGAGTCCTGTATTTTCATCATAACACAATGTTTGAAGAATTCTTTATTCTTTTTTCTCAGACAATGATCTCAAAGGATTTGTGTGCTTGAGTTATGCAGTCAGTGCCCACAGTTTTTAGCTATGGACACATCTGTGCTGAGGTTTTTCTTCTTTGTTTTTCCAAATTTGCTATGATTAAGAACTCATAAAGTTTGGAGATGTTTGCATATTTAGCATCCTTAGGCATGGACTCCAAGCTTTGTGCTGATTGATCGTGTTAAGTTAGGCAGGGAACTTCTGAACAAATTCAAGACAGAGATCCCTATAACCAAAGTCATCTTACTAGTTCTGCTCTCATCCTACCTGCTGTGGAAGGTTGTAGAGACACTCCATGGCATCTCAGGGTTTTTGGTTAAGTTTTATAGCATTTGGAAGTTAGGACTTTGAGGTCTGTGGATAAATTCTCTTTCCCATGAGCAGATTGGAACTCTCTAGGGTGGCTGTAAGCTAAGCAGACTAGTATTTTTATAGATCATGGATATAAACTATAAATTTGGAATTCGATTTACTCATATTCATTCTAAAAGTTTTAGCATTTGCCCAAACCACATAGAAAGATGTGATAATTGAGAAACAGGTGGTTGACATGTGTTAGACTTAGGAAATCTTAGAGCTGGAAGAAGTCTTTTGGAGTTAGCCTACCTTATCTACAAACTGATGCCCAGAGATCTTAAGGGAATTGACTTGAAACATCTAGTTGTACTACTAGATCAGGCAAGATTCAGCACAATGCCAATTATCTGTTTTGTATCATCAGATTTGTACATAGGTTTGATTTATTTGCAGTCTTCTAAGAGCAATTTGTGTGTGTGTATGTGTGTGTGTGTATGTGTGTGTGTATGTGTGTGTGTGTGTGTGTGGCTGTTACATAAAAGTACTTAATTAGTTATTTATGGGTGCATTATCTTTACTTTTTCTCCAGTGATGCCTGGACTCACTAGAAGCATTCCTTCATCCTTTTGGGCTTGAAGAAAGCTTTTAAAAGCTCTTAGCCTTCCGTCTTAAAACTAGTGATTTTTTTTTTCTACCACAATGTAGCTTTTATTTTTCAAAATGTTTATGGGTACATCTTTTTAATATGCTTTAAGTGACTAAAATGGCCTGAACCCAAGGACTTCTTTAAAAGCTGCACAGCTAATTTCCAGTCCTTTATCACTAATTTCTCTCTGTTTATATTTAATTAACAGTCAGTTGTGGTCAAAATGCAGTTGGAGATTTTGAGAGCCTCTTTAATAAAATGAAATTGATTTCTAGATTTTTTATTTATATAGTCTTTTGCATGCTGTTCACATTACCATGCTCACAGGAGAATGTTGCAGCTATAAAAAATAACTGCAATAAAACAAGAGCTAGATTCATATTTTTATAAATAAACAACCATTTTTTTTTCTAGTGACTGAATGTGAATGAATTTAGAAGTGTTTCTTTTTCCTTCAGAATGAAACTATTTTCTAAAAGAAAGTGATTACTAGTTCTGCAATGCCATTATGCTGTCATCCTTCGTCTCTGTCTCTAGCTCCTGCTCAGCTGGATGTTCTAACCTCATTGGTTATAGGAGAGTGTCTGGGTTTAACCCTGTGTATTTCTCTATTGCTGAAGCACCTGCAGACCCAGAGTTTAGTGTGACTGTTGTTCTCCTTCTGTCTTCATGATTTTAGTTATTAAAGTAGAAAATGGGGGATAATTAATGAGTTTTCTTTGCATTGCAGATTTGACCCACAGATTTTTGTTACTGGATGTCCAAGTCAGGTAGTGAGTTTAGTCCTGGGGACACACTGAGGAATGACTGTCTCCAGGAGGCTTGCTCCTTGAAGACACAGTCACAGATCCCATTCTTTAGTACCCTTGGGGACAGGAAGTGAGCAGAAGAGGCTCTTTGAGAGAAGACCACCATTAGGTCTGACAACTAGGTGGATGTTTGCAGAAGAGGTATTCTAGTTGTGAACCCTGCAAGCAGAAATAGAGGTTGGGAAAGTCTGGGGTTTGGTTAGGGAATTGCATGCAGTCCATGAGGATAAAGGACAAAGCATTGAAAGGTGAATGAGAAGTCAAGGGTCTCACACTCCATGCTGACTTTTGCTTTGTCCTTATTTTTTGGGAAGTTACTGAAGTGTTTATCGAACATGGGGCATTAATGTGATTTTACTTCTGCATTAGGTTCTGCAAACTTCGTTGTGCTTAAGAACCAGGCAGGCAACAATAATCTGAAAGTGCAGATAAATACCACAGGTTCATGGACTTGGGAAAAATTGGCTTTTGAGTGTGTGTGTGTGTGTGTGTGTGTGTTTGTGCCATTTTTTCTTTTTTTCTTTTAGAAAAATCTACATTTTTCTGTAAGTATTTCTTTAAGCTCTCTTTGTGGACTCTGCTGTATATCGTCTGTCAGTTCTGGCTAAAGATCTCAATACTTCTAAGTCATCAGCCCTGAAACACTGGGAGGCCTAAAGATCTAGTTTGCTTACTGGTTTTTACCAGAAAATTTAACTGCCAGAACAACTGACTTCAGATGAAAGTCTACATGTGATAAGCATTATATATTTTTTAAAAAGTAAATTTTTTTTTCTGTGGGTTTGAACCTTTTTTCTTTAGACCATCAAAGACTTCATGATGATGCTGGCTTTCCTTTCTTGTGAATTGCTTTGTACCTGTATACTTGGCTCCCTATGGTGTTAGCTCCTTAGCTTGCACTGAGAAAACTCTGTAAGGAACTAGAGAAGGAACCCATGGAGGTCTATAGTATGAGCTTAGGATTGTCAAGGGTGCTTCGCCAATGACAAAAACAAACAAACAAACAAACAAAAAAAACAAAAGAAAAGAAAAAAGAAAAAAAGAAAAAATTATGAAAATTTCTTCTAGAAATTAATGACATCAGAAGTAAACTTTCTTCTTTTTTATATGTTTTTATTCCCTTAAGCTACTAAACTGTTTTTTGATCTTATGGATGGTGAACTGTGCATTGTGATCCTCCCTATTTCCATGGGTTACTAGGAATTTGAGAGTCAAGTTTATCATTAGCAGATAACATTGAAAAGTGTTGAGCTAAATAAATCTTTTACCCATTCTTATTACTTCAAAAAGTTTGTCAGTGTTCTTTGAGATTGAATTTATTTTATTGGATGTCAGAGACCTTTTTTTGGTAATATATCATTTAAATAGTATCTGTTAGGAATATTTCCTAAATGAGCTCTCTGACAACGCCAAAATTCCCAATCAAGCCAAATCAAAAAAAGCCATTAAGAAATATTCAGGTTTAATGGGAGATCTGCGCTCTTGGGTGGCCCCGAGGGGGAAACCGGGAAGCCTCGGGAACGCGACCCCTGGGAGGAAGAAAGGGAGACCACATGTTCTTCTTTTGGGGATCACTTAAGTACCCTGGGGGTGGGGTCAGGTCCTGGCCTGCTGGGATTTGAAGTCCAGACCAGGCCTGGGGGCTGGGATAGATGCGAGGGACTGGGACCTACACTCCCAACTTAACAGTATCAACGTTAAGTTTTGTCTGTTACAAATAGGTTCCGAGAATTGTGTGCACATTTTGACTAGATGTGTGCACAGCCCTGGGACTGCTGTGCGGCAGCTTGGATGTGAACCACAGCCACACTGGACTGTCCCCTCCCTTGAGCATTTGTTTTAAGTCAGCCTGGGTTTGAAGAGTCAGTCTTGATTTAAAATATCTTTTGGCCATTCTGCTTGTTTGCTTTGCTGTTTTTCTTAGGTCCCTTTTCCAAATGACTAATGGACTCAAGTGCTCCCCCCCACTTTTTAAAAATTTTGTTTATTTACGTTTGAATATCCCCTTTGCCAAGTGTCTGTTGGAGCCATTTGCCATATGTGTCCTTAATTCTGTGTCCTGTCAGTGTCATAGTCTCCTTGCTGTAACTTTACAGTAAGGCATCTCTAACCTCATTCTGTGAGATTTTCTCAGCTGCTCTTAGCTCTTAAGTTGCCACAGAGACTTAGAAGCCACTTACTAGTTCCTCCAAATAAAAATGAATGCTTGCTTGGCTTTTGTTTGGAGTTGGTTGTTAGAGGATATCACTTTGGTGAGCACAGCATGGTAACAGATAAAATCTCCAACAATATGCATTCCATTCTATTTTTAAGATGTTTAATTTCTATTTCTTTAATCCCATATTGTAGAAATTAAATTTACTTGTGAAATTTTACATGTTATTTTAATTATTCCTCTTAATTTTAAAATTGTACCATGAACTTTTGATTCTTAATTCTCTATAGGCTCTTGTGCTCCTTCTTCTCTTGTCTAACTGTATTGCTTGTCATCAGTAGCCGTATCACTGCACATGCTAAGGCACTGGCTGTTCACTCATCAGCCATGGTTATTTAGCATTTACACCTCTAACTCTCTTCTGTTTGATAGTGAGCTGAATTCAAAGCTGCAGGATACTTTGGAACAAATCGAGGTAAGGAGCTGGAGGTTTAAAATAGCTTAAGCAGCATTTTCCCTTTGTGGGTGTTTGTCTAGGCAGGCCCAACAGATTTTCTATGTTTGTTTTATTTTTCTTGCTCATAGATCACTATATTTTGATCTCTTGTGTTTCATTTGAAATGTCTGTGTATAATCAGAATAATCTACATGTAAACTAGATAATGTTCCTAGAATTGGGGTGGAGGCTTAAAGCAGAATCTGAAAATATCACTATATTTAGAAATAGTGACTCTTCAAACTCAAGATAAATGTGTTGTTGTGTTGTAATATAATAGAAACACTTTACAAATAATTGAATTTTATAAATTGCTTTTCTTTTTGGATCAGTAAGTTGATTTCATTATGATTATTAACTGATAAAAACTTGAAATTGAAATTTATGCACTGGCAATGCTGAAGCATGCATGGGTAGCCCATATATGACAGTTCTGTTCAACTTGTCCATATTGGGTTTTACCATCTAAGATGAGAACAACTGACCAGGCTTCTTCCTCAAGAGGGCACCAGATCTCATTACAGATGGTTGTGAGCCACCATGTGGGTGCTGGGAACTGAGCTCAGGACCTTTGGAAGAGCAGGCATCTCTCCAGCCCTCCTAATATCATGTTCATATCATTGAGAACATGTAGGAGTGAGAAGAAAAAGGTTTATCCTGAAGCTTTCTTGTCCTCCTGTTTATATTCAGAGTCTTCTTGGCTTGTTGGCAGTCTTTCCAAAGGAGGGGCTCAGTTTAATAAGCAATAAGTTACTGGATTCCCTTCACACCTTTTGCATTCTTGACTTGGGTATTGTTAATTTTAAAAGTTAGAGTTGGACAATCAAATGACCTTTTGTGAAAGGAATCCCTGTTCATAAATGCAGTTATTTGCTAATTATAACAGTGTATGGTTGCCTAACACAGAAGCAACTGAATTCAATTCTGTAAGTAAATAGTGCTCCGAATATTTTTTAATGAGGACATTCTGTTGAGAATTCAGTATTTATTCAGTTGTTTTTTTTGCTTTTTTTTTTTTGTTTTTTGGTATTTTGAGTCAACATTTCTCTGTGTATCCCTGGCGGTTCTGGCACTTGCTCTGTGGACCACACTGGCCTCTAACTCAGTGATCTGCCTGCCTCTTCCTCCTGAGTACTGGGAATAAAGGCATGCACCACCACTGCTGAGCTCTTTATTAATTCTTAATATAAGATATTTTTTTCTGTGCATGTGGAAAATTATTTAAAAACGAGATCATTGAAATAGAAACCCGAAGTGCATTAAAAATTGAAAAGTTTAATTGGGTGTATATTTTCAAAGTCAATATTTGGTTGAGATTTACTTTTTCTTTTTCTTTTTTTTGGTTTTTCCAGACAGGGTTTCTCTGCAGCTTTAGAGCCTGTCCTGGAGCTAGCTCTTGTAGACCAGGCTGGTCTCGAACTCACAGAGAATTACTTTTTCTTGATTGCAGAATGATTGTTGTGTTTCTTTTTTGTAATTCCACACACTCAGTTTATATAACTATGCAATTTTAGAAGATGTATGAGGAAATATAAAGCTAAGAAATATTATAAAGTAAGGTCTCTTGAAACTAAACTTATTTTGATTTTTCTGAAATGCTAGACATAGGTTTTAAGGCAGATAAATTGATAATGCTAATTATTTATATAAAACTTAAATATAAAACTTAATTATAGTGGATAATTTTAATTTACTTATACTTGGTTTTGACTGATCCAGTATAATGGTAAGTAGATATTAATTATAAATGAAGGGGAGGCAGTTTTAATATTTTTTTCCTTAGCTTTAAAAACAGTTTCCTCATCACCTCTTAACTTTTTTTGATTGCATAGGAACAGCTGGATGTAGCTCTTTCCAAAATCTGCAAGAATTTTGATATTAATCATTATACCAAAGTTCAGCAAGCTTATCGACTTCTTGGAAAAACACAGGTTAGTTCTTGTTGTCAGAGGCTGTTTGTACATTCCTGGCTGCCCAGATCCGAAATAACCACTTAGAAACTATATTATTTAAATCACTGCTTGGCCAGTCACTTAAGCGTATTGCTAACTAGCTCTTATATCTTTGGTTAACCCATTTCTATTAATCTGTATCGCCATGTGTCTGTGGCTTACCAGGTAAAGTTCTGTCCCATATCCAGCATCTGTCTCCTGTGGGGCTACATGGTTTCCCCTTGACTCTGCCTACTCTCTTCCAGCCTAGCTATATTCTGTTAAGCCGTTGGCTGAAAGCAGCTTCTTTATTTATTAGCCAATACAAGTAGCACATATACAGAAGGACTTCCCACACCAAGTTCTGAGCAGATGTAGTTCATAATTAGGAACCTATCAACCTTCATAATCAAGTGTGAATATTACCAGTATGATGTCCTTACAAAATTTCACTTAACGAAGTGCATTTTAATGCTTAATTTACAGGGGTAGCATATTCTTAGCAGAGTCTCAGGGTGTAAATAATGTAACTGAAACATCCCAGAACTTTGCCAGGTTTGATATTTTCACAATTTTATGTAGGAGTTTTTGGAAAGTTAAGAGGTTGAGACAGGAAGATTGCAAGCCCAAGGGAAGTTGGGGCTACATAACAAATACCATACCTGTTTTCAAACAACCAAACAATCACAAAGGAAGGGAAGAAAAGTACAGACTAATTCAGAGTCAACAAGAGATTACATGCAGTGTTCTGTACCTTGAGTCTTGGTCCCGTGCTGTAGATCTTCATATGGGATTTGTTTGTTCCTGGACAGGCTAGCCTGACTCCTCAAATGCTATATAAAGTGTTGCTCACTGGGTCCGTTTATCTGCAGACAGGTCCATTGCATCTAGCAGATTTCTCCAGTGCTGACGCTTGCCATGGAGTGTGCACTTACTGTCCAGTCTTCCATGGGAAACATGAAACAGGGCTTGTGTTGTCTGTGTCTAGAATTACACATTTATTCACCTAACATTTAAACATGATAGACACAAGCTTTTTTTTCTTTTTCTTTCTTTTAAATGGTGATACGGTTTGGAAGGAAATTTAAGACTTTTCCAAATGTTTTGAATTGTTTACCATTTAAAATGCCTACTTTTTGTATTGTTAATTTCTGTATCTTAAGCTGTGTTTTGGAAAACTGTAAGAAGAAAGTCACTTGGCATTTCTCAGTGGCATGTGTAAAGACCTTTGGAAATAGGGTTATGGCTTTTAATTGAGTCCAAAATATCGTTTTTGTTCATTAAATATACATTTGTACCTACCTACTGTATTGCACTAGGTGCCAGAATATGGACTATCATATATGTTCTGTTCTGGTGAGGGATGCTGTCTTAGTTAGGGTTTTTATTGCTGTGAAGAAACACCATGACCAAGGCAACTCTTACAAGGAAAACACTACTTGAAGGTTTGCTTACAGTTTCAGAGGCTTAGTTCATTATTATGGTGAGAATGACAGCATGCAGACAGGCATGGTGCTAGAGACGTAGTTGAGAGCTTTTCATCCTTATCTGTAGAAGGCAAGCAGAGGGAGGGGGAGGGGTAGAAAGAGAGGGGAAGAAGAGAGAGAGAGAGAGAGAGAGAGAGAGAGAGAGAGAGAGAGAGAGAATGAGAATGCACCCAGGCCTCAAGCCTCACCTCCAGTATCACATCTCTAAGATTACACAAAACAACACCTACGCCAACAAGGCCAAACCTTCTGATCAGTCTAATCCTTTCAAACAGTTCCACTCCCTAGTGACTAAGATGTGAGTCCATGGGGGTCATTCTTAATTCAGACAGCACAGATGCACATGTGAAGTTTGTAGGGAAGATGCTGTTGGTGCTGTAGGAAGTGCTTTAGAGAGCTCTACCCAGGGAAAGCAAAAGGTGTTCTGAAAAGTACTGACTTAAATAGGTTAGTCAGGAAGCTGACCCTTGAGGATTCCTGAACAATGTAAGGGAACAAGTATCAGGCAGGACAGGAGACACAGAGATATGACTATATATGTTGAGAATAAACAAGAATACCAGTCATAAAACAGAACAGGAGCACAATTTCACAATTCACACTCTGCCTGAGTGGGATGATGCCATGGTTATGTGAAAGTTTTTTTGCACACAGTCTATACTATAGACTATGACAGTTAATTGTAAGGATGATAATGATCTATATGTTATAGTTGATGAGTTTTTTCTTCTGTGTTTTAGCAGATCATTTGAAATTTATTTAAGTCTATAAAGTTACACTATTTGTGTTGTCTTTCCTAGACTGCAATGGACCAACTTCATATGCACTTCACTCAAGCCATTCACAACACCGTGTTTCAGGTTGTGCTCGGCTATGTGGAGCTGTGTGCGGGAAACACAGACACCAAATTCCAGAAGCTGCAGTATAAAGATCTCTGTACGGTATGCATTAGTGTTATTGTTCGTCTCTCCCCATTTCTTGGTAGCTGCTATCTGAAGATGCCACTGAAATAGAAACAAAACATGTTTATCAGTTTTTTTTTTTCTTTTCCAATGTAGTTCTTATACAGAACAGGTGAGTAGTAGATATATTAGGGTGTGTTTTAGTATGAGGCTTGACTGACGGTAGCTCAGAGTGTGAAGAACCGAGGGTGACAGCTGGAAATGGTAGTGTTATTTGTTTTTACTGGGCAGGTTGGGAAGCAGCAGTACCACAGACAGAAACCAGGCATCTCTTGCTCCTCGTCCTTTTGGTTTTTTTGAAGCATCTCACTCCCTTAGTCTCCCAAGTTCCAGAACTGTGGACACATGCTACCATCAACTTGTTGGATCCTGTTAAACATCAAGTGGCCTTGTTGAGGGCATTGGATGAAAGATTTTGGGTAGGTCAGGTCTGTAGCTACAGAATTGGAAGTCATATGAATCTGTTTATAGTTAGAGCCATGAGACCAGATAAGAAGATTGGGAAAAGGGTGAAGGGGAGATGAAGAAAACATTAAGCTGTTGGCTGGTGGCGTTCTAGCTTAGGTTATGGGAAAGAGGATAAAGAATCTGAAAAAGTAGCTGGCAGTGTTTAGTACCGCCAAGAAAGGGTGGTGTCACAGCACTGTGCAGGAAGAGTTTAGAGGGTGACCTAGAGCTAAATGCAGTGACACTTGAGGGGCCACGTGGCTGCAGTGTGGATGCCATTGTTAACTGTGGGCACTCATTTCAGCTTGGTCTCTCATGGGACATCGTAAGCGTCTTCAGACTTCCGGTAAGGAAATACAAAAAGCTTCTAGGAAGCAGATAGCAGCTTTAAGAAATATTTCCAGGGATTAGCATGAAAAATCAGTTAATCTTCGTGTTTCAGCAGGTTTGTGAGACGTACAGGACACACACACACACACACACACACGCCTGCTGGGGACTGGGGAAATGTTCTGACTTTTGAATATTCAACAACAATGATTCTCAATCTTCAGTGCTTCGATCCTTTAATACAGTTCCACATATTGTGGTGACCCCAACCATAAAATTATTATTTTTTTTTGCTGCTTCATAATTTTGCTACTGTTGTGAATTAAAGCACTGTTGTGAATTGTAATATAAATATCTGTGTTTTCTGATGGTCTTAGGTGACCCTTGTGAAAGGGTTGTTTTGACCCCCAAAGGGATTTCAACCCACAGGTTGAGAATAGCTAGCTGTTCTAGAAGGCATATTTGATATACTAGGAAGTTAATAATGCAGGTGTTAATGTCGTTGAAATATTGTTTAAAAATAATTTTCTAAATCAGGACTGTTTTACCTATTTTTTGAGTCTGATACAGTTACATAATTATATACTTATCCACTTTTAAATAGAGCTATCACTTGATATTTCTGAAATTTGAAACATTAAGTTTTTTAATCATGTTTATTTTATTACCAAAATTGTCACCTTTGTTTTTGATGTTATTAGTGTGGCTCTAATTGATAGATGACTTTAAGAGATGAAGCAAGTTACAAAAATTTTGCAATTTCTATTAAGCAGAAAATCCTACTAACTGAAAAGGGCGTTTTAGACAAATATTTAGATGTCTTCTATACTGGTTAGCTCTGTTGTTTGTATCTGTTTGTGCATATTGTGTGTTTTTATATGCTTTTTAAAGTCAAGACTTCATGAGATGGTCCTTGACATTCAGATTATTTAAGGCTGCAATTTGGGGTAGGCATATGTATTTTGATGAATGAAAAGTTATACTTAATGTATTCCCTATTGTGTTTCTTTTGGATTATTTTCACTTGAAAACAAACTGATGAGAAAGTGATTTTTTGGAATAGCTGTATGTTTTAAAATTACTAGATAACAAATAGCTTATTGTGCATTGCCTCTTGAGTCAATGCTTTTTAAAGTTATTAGTCATAGATAGTACACACGTGAAATATTTCTCAATATCTTGTTAGTAGAAATGAAATAATCTACTTGGTAAAAAACTATTTGAAAACTACCATTCTTAATTCAAAAGTGTTCTTATATTTAAACAATTGCTTTTATGGTTATTTCAGACATCATAACACATAACATAAATTTCTCATTTGAAACTTTGAAAAAAATATACAAAATGATGCATGCTTTGCCTACTTTCTAATACTGGTATCTCTTTAATTAAGACTATTTATCAGTAATTAGAAAGACCTAAGCCTTATACTCGGGTCACTTGCTGTGCCACAGTTGTTATTTAAGCAGTACACTCTGACGTTGTTTTTGTTTGTGTACCTATGTAACACTAATGAGCAAGTGCTTGATAGCTGAGAATAGCTGTTTTTCCCGTGTTCAAGGCAGGAATCTAGTCAGGTGCTGGGAATATTTGTCAAATGTTCTATTTTAAAAAAAAAAAAATCTATTGAGTGTCATATTGTTTCTGATGTTATGTTGGAGTCATGGCTCCAAGCCCAGGCACGCCCTGTCCAGTTCTGTGATTTGCCTGCAACTGCTCACATTACTGGTGGTTAGAAAGTACAGCCTAGCACAAGCAAAATCATTAGAGACTTGCAGCTGGCCAGGGTGGGGGAGCATGTCTTTTAACTGTATTTCCACTTAAAGACAGTGTTCAGGCCATAAATGGTACTTTTAGCTCACTGAGTCTAGTGCTATTTTGACCAAGATTGTCAGTGCGGCAGCATTTTTCCAGTGGCACTAATGACCTTGTGATGACCTTGTGACTCCAGAGTTTAAGTCTGTGACCCTCTCTGTCTCTCTGTCTCTCTCTGTGTGTGTGTGTGTGTGTGTGTGTGTGTGTGTTTTGGGTCTCTTTAAGGTACCAGAACATCTGTTCTCTTCATGTTTGTTAGAATGTGAGTAGAGTGCTAAATATAAATATGAACCAACAAAATTGCTGTAAGGCCCCCTAAGAATTCCTGATGCTGTGCTTTAATAGTAAAGCATCTTTCTGATTTTTTTGGTAGATACTATATAATAGAATTTTCTTATACAGTTGTATAATGAATCAGAGACTGTCAGTGTCTTTCATATTTATCACTTTACTTTTCACTGTAGCAACTTTGAAAAGATGATATTCTTCCAGTGTGTAGTTCAAATTCAGAAAGGTTGCTTATATTTATGGCTGGATTTGCACTCTGCTTTGGAAATCACCTAAGGTCACCATGTCTATTTAAGGCTAGCATGTCACTGCTTTTGAGAAGTTGGTGTCTTCATTTGCATTCTGATCAGGTAGGCTACTGGCAGTGGTTAGTAGTAGAGATGGGGGGGGGGGTCCTAGGCTTTCTCTGAACTAATTGTGGTGGCATAGGAGGTCAGATCTGTGGAATTTAAGCCATTAATCAAGATTAGATTAAGGAACCCTCGTGGTGTTGAGATTGTGTTCACACTTGTGCACTGTGAGAGAGCCAGGTTTCCAGATCTGGATCCCGGCCAGGACAGGGTGCTTATTGCCACTTATGCTTACCTAAGTTAGGAGACATTATCTTTTCTGTGTACGTGCAAATTTTCCTTTTAAAGTTATTTAGAATATGCTTTTCTGTATTAACCCCTGTTTCTCAGGAGCCTGTACCTATTTCCCTCCCTGTACCACTTTCACTGAAGGTGAATGTGGAAAGTAACTGTAGCAGTAGAGAGACACTGGGGATCACACTTCTGTTTCCTATCCTTAAGGACAGTGCAAGAGGAGGTGTTTTATTGTGTTAGTATTTTCTGAATTGATTCATTCATGATTAATTGCACTTTTCCATCTATGAACATAGAACTGGAATTGCAATGTGGAGCCACACACAGTATACCTGGCATAATGCAAATGAGTCCTTCTGTCAGAACGTAAGCCAAGCTTCCTTCTTCCACACTAAGCAAATGATGAGGTGGAAGGTCTGGGCACCTCTATCTCTTTTATGGAAGGTGAAACAGATCCAGAGTGGTAGCCAGATGCGGAACTAGTTCCATCTGGAACCAGGACCTCCATTTCCTTGGCTGGGTCCTCCTCATCATGCTTTAATTTCTATGTAGTAGGAGCTGCAGGCTGCTTCCTGCCACCCGGCTAGCTTTACCCGAAATAATTACATGGAAACTGTATTCATTTAAACACTGCTTGGCCCATTAGTTTCAGCCTCTTATTGGCTAATTCTCACATCTTGACTAACCCATATTTAGTAATCTGTGTAGCACCACAGGTGGTGGCTTACCAGGTGGCTTAACCTGCATCTGAGTCAGAGAGGAGAGGCATGGTGACTGCCTGAAGTGTCTGCCTGACTCTGCTTTCTTTCTCCCACAATTCTGTTCTGTCTACTCTGCCTACCTATGTTCTGACCTATCAGGCCAAGCAGTTTTCTTTATTAATTAACCAATGAAACAACAGATATACAGATGACCCTCCTTCATCATTTCCCCTTTTTCTGTTTAAACAAAAAAGAAAGGCTTTAACCTTAACATAGTAAAATTACATATAACAAAAATAGTTATCAAGCAAGAATTACAGTTACAATATTTATATCTATTTTATCATAACTAAGGAAAACTATAACTATCTATTCTTTCTTCAACTCCATCAAAGACTCCAGAAGGATATAATATTACCTAAGTAAACAAGAAATAAGCAACTTTCAAAACTCTAGAAATGACAGAGACATCTCGCTGCCTGGACAGTCACCCAAAGTTCCTCTGTACCGTTGAGGCATCCATCTTCAGCCTACAGGCCCATAGTGTCCAGTAGACATTTCCATGAAGCAGGAAATTTCAAAGACAGTTCAGTCACTTTCTGCTATGTCCTGCAGAATGTCTCACAGACTCTTTCATGAGTCAGGAACCCTGAAAGACCATCTCACCTTTAGGCAAGTTCAGCAGTCCCCTTTCTGCGGGTTCTTTGTGTCCAGTTTATGCAACAGTCCAGGCAAGAGCAGTTTCTTGTCCAGAAGGCTATCAAACTCCATAAGAAGCCTCTTCGATGCCCATCTTCCTCTTGAAGTAGATTGGTGTTGCCAGGAGCAGACGTGTCTCATTGTCATGAAAAGCCCTAAGTTATTAAAACATTAAAAGCCATATTCTGTAGTCTTTGAAAGATATGAAGAATGCCTATCTGAAATATATCTATGCACATCTAGAAAATCTAACTAACATGACTATAAACTTGACTATTACCAATGATTATCCATTAACAACCTATATTTTTTAATTATACATTACATTTTTAAGTGAACTTCACAATCACAATACCTTAATCAATATCAGAAATACATATACATATAACAAAATTGACCTTAAAATCAATAAAGCAAAATCTATACAATGCAAATTATTCATATCTATATCATATCCCTCTTTAAATGTAAAAGAACATTTATAAACAATATTTGGGAATATGGGCGCAGTTATTTCTCTCCAAACTGCTTCCTGCTGAATGGGGACGCTGTTATTTAGGTCTTTTATGGTATAACCTGTGTGCTAGATTCATGTGAGTCAGCAGTTGAGTGAAGTAATTTTTTGAGGGTGTTCACAGCAACCTTTCAGGAGGGCGTGGTCTATCTATACCATATTGGGATAGAAGCAATCCACAGGGTCTCATCCTCTGTGAAAACAAAAGAAGAAATTCTTTTCCAAAGCATGATATCCTTAGATCCAAATTCTGAAGTCAAGATACCTTTAGAACACACACACACACACACACACACACACACACACACACACACACACATATGTGCAGGTTTGGCTTGGCAGCCCATTTAATGAAATGGTTTTTTGTACTTAGCTCCTTCACAGTCAAAAAATTCAAAGAAAACACAATAATACACAGAATCCAGGCTCTCTGAGAATTTTCTATTTTTACGTGTTTTATTTTTGTTTACTCTGTCTCTTTAAAAACTTTACCCTTTTTTTAAGGCATTAACTTTATTTTCTATATTTTTTTTCTTCACTCTCTCAAGCCTATGTACACTCATCCAACACTGTGACCCATTTAAAGGCCTTTTATGTCTGAATCTGTCCTATTGTGAATCTGTAATTCTTTACTAGCCAGGAGCACTTCTTAAAGCGCTAAGCACTTCTTAAAAACTTAAGTTGCACCATGTAGAGGTAATACGGTGCTGCCTGTGTCCTGCCCAGTCTAAACCTTAACTGCGCTGTTATGGTAATTATGATAGTTCTGCCTGAGACCAGCACAGTTCAGCCTGGTGGAGCCTCTCTGCTCCTGGTGCCTCTGAGCCATGCGCACGGCACAGCTGACATGGTAGAGCTGCTTGTGCCTCTGAGCCATAGCACGCAATGACCCCCTTTTAGGCACACAGCGAGTCTAGTTGCCATCAAACAAATCATTGCACTTTACTCCAAATGCTTCATTCAAAAGCTCTGTCTCCCACAGGTGCCAGACAGAGATCGCCATGGCGGTACAGCCCAGAAACTGGTATTTCAAAACCGCCACTTTTTAGACCTGATCCCGCGGCCTGCCCAGGCAGGAAGAGCTGAGCCACAGGCATGGTCTCAGCTACTTTGTTCTCGATCCCGAGTGGGCCCAGAAATGCTCCATAGCCGGAGTCTGCACCGGTGGCAGGGCCCAGGAAGCTGCGTTTTAAAATGACTCAGCATTTTTTCTGCCGCTATTGCTGAAACAGGAAATCTCTCTAGGGCATGTCCTAGCAAACAGCAAAAAGCTGTGTTAAACTTTCTTGCCCTTTTTTTAAAGCCCTCTCAGGTTTTTAAGTGGATTTAGTCACCACGTTGCTCACCAATCTGTAGTAGGAGCTGCAGGCCGCTTCCCGCCACCCGGCTAGCTATACCTGAAATAATTACACTACACGGAAACTGTATTCATTTAAACACTACTTGGCCCATTAGTTTCAGCCTATTATTGGCTAACTCTCACATCTTGACTAACCCATATTTAGTAATCTGTGTAGCACCACAAGGTGGCGGCTTACCAGGAGAGATCTTAACCTGTGTCCGACTCAGAGAGGAGAGGCATGGCAACTGCCTGAAGCGTCTGCTTGACTCTGCTTTCTTTCTCCCACAATTCTGTTCTGTCTACTCTGCCTACCTATGTTCTGACCTATCAGGCCAAGGAGTTTTCTTTATTAATTAACCAATGAAACAACAGATATACACATGACCCTCCTCAATCATTTCTATGTGGAAGTTTTATAGGCTATTAATTCAGACAGTAATTTTGTCTGGTCATTTTCTTTGCCTGCCTGTTTTATGATAGTATGTTATCTATTTAATTTTCCATTTTGACTATTTTGGTCATGGTTTATCCATGCCTGTGCAATATAATAAGGTTTCCTGTGAAATCTGGAAATGCTTTTTAAAAACATTCATTCCTTGTCAATTTCATAATGCATACAATGTATCTTAGTCATATACTCACTCCCTTGCTCCCCAGACCTCCAATATAAGTCCCCCTTTCATATTGTCTCCTCACCACATTCTTGTTTGTGATAATTTGAGGAGTCTGAGTAGCGCTGACTCTGTGCATATGGCTGTCTACCTGTGGCCAGAGCCCTGAAGATAAAGGATTTCTTTCCCTAGCAGCAATTAGCCATAGCCCCTGCCAAGGTTACTTTTCTATTGCTTTGAATAGACACCATGATCAAGGAAGGCAACGTATGAAAGAAAGCATTTAATGATGGCTTGTTTAGTGTTTCAGAGGGGACCATCACAGTGGAGAGTATGGTAGCAAGCGGGCAGACATGGCATGGCACGGAGTAGTCATAAGTTGGAGACAGAGAGAAAGCTAACTGGGTTGAGTTTTTGAAACTTCAAACACCCTTCTCACCATGACACATCTCCAGCAAGGCCATATCTCTTAATTCTTTACAGATAGTTTTAGAAAATGCAGATCAAGCCTTCCAATATATGGGTCTATGGGGATCATTATCATTCAGATTACTACAGCCACTCAGCTAGGGATGGAGGTCTATGAGTCCCTCCCTTCTGTCCATGTGGGATTATTGACTGATTTGGCTTGTGCAGACCTTCTATAGCTAATTCTGGCTGCCATGAGTTTGGTAGTGAAGCGGCCATGTCATGTTCAAAAGCAGCATTTCATACTGGGATCTTTCATCCTGTCTACCCCCTCTCCTGTGATACTCCTTTCAGCCTCTCAGGAATGGATGTAGATGTACCATTTTGTTCTGAGTACTCAGAGTCACTTATTAGCTCTCTGACCATTTATAAATCTGTTAACTGCTGCTGTACAAAACTGAAACTTCTTTGACCTAGGTTGAAAGCAGTGCCTATAAACATAAATATTTAGAAGGCAAATAACTTGATAACATACCCAGTTAACAAAACAGCAGTACTAGATTTCTGTCACTCCTCTGCCCAGGTCCTGTGACCTACCTAGCCATGGGCTTTTGCGTAGGTTTACGGTATCGGGCATGAACTCCTGTGGAGCAGGCTCTCATCTAATCGGAAAGCAGTTGGTTACTCTGATAACTGTCCTGTCACTATTACTTCTATGGGCACATCTTGCTTGTCAGGTCATTATACCGGTATGCAGATTTGAGCACAAAATAAGTTCATTGATGACTTTTCTCCGCCAGTGACCTGCATAGCACCTTTCAACTCGGTGATATCTAGTCAGCAGACAAGATGTTTCCATATCAACTCCAGTTTAGTTTTAGAGGTACTTTTCATAAACTAATTAGAACATTCAGGTTACAAGTGATTTATTTTTATTTTTATTTTTTTTAAATTTACTGACTGATGTGTGGTTTAAAGACCAGGTCTCACTATGTAGCTGGAGCTGGTCTTGAACTTGTAACACACCTGTTGCTGTCTCTTTTGTGTTATAGGTGTGTACCACCATGCCTGGCTTTTAAGTACATGGCTAAGAAGCAGGTTTTTTATTTTTAGAGTAGATGCTAATTGCTTGTACAGTATAGTGGAAATGAATCAATTTTATTGCAAAATGAGTCTTATTCCCAGCCTCGAAACACCTTTATATATATATATATATGCGTATATATATATATATTAAAATGGTCTCTGTTGTTTATGTTTTAGAATATAAGCTTAGATGAGTATTGTTTTGCTATCTGGTGTTAAATTTATTATTCTTATATGCTTATAGACAGTGATGTATTGGGTTATAATAAAATTTGAGTTCTTTTGGGAGACTTTTAGACATATTCATTGATTTAGTTAGATCTGAGATGGTTTACTATAATTTCAGTTGTTTTTGAAAAATATAATAGATATATTATATGTTGCTTCTTGTATCTGTTAAACAGTAACTCCTAAGTCATAGCATTAGGAGAGGAGCCCCTCCTCCTCACATTGTGTGTAAAAGGTAGTAGATTTAAGTTTTAATTTTGTGGTTTGATAAATTATGTTGTGATGTAGAAATTCATTGCTGGATGGTTACAGTTATTTGTATAGTTCTATTTTTTTCTTTTGGGGTCAAAATTTAATTTTTTTTTTTTTATTTTACATACCAACCACAGTTCCTCCTTCTTCCCCTTCTCTCTCTCCCCTCCCCCCACCTTCTCCTTACCCAGTCCCTCATCCATACCTCAGAAAGGGCAAGTCCTCCCATGGAGAGTCAACTAAGTCTGGTATATCTATTTCAGGAAGGCCAAGCCCCTCCCCCCTGTATCAAGGCTGAGCAAGGTATTCCACCACAGGGAATGGACTCCAAAAAGCCAGTTCATGCACCAGGGGTGAATTCTGATCCCATTGTCAGTGACCCCACAAACTTCCCAAGACACAGAAATGTCACCCACATTAAGAGGGACTAGTTTGGTTTTATGCAGGTTCCCTAGCTACCAGTCCAGAGTCAGTGGGCTCCCACTAGCTCAGGTCAGCAGTCTCTGTAGGTTTCCCCATCATGGTCTTGACCCCTTTGCTCATACAATCCCCCTTCCTCTCTTCAACTGGACTCCCCGGGCTTGGCCCAGTGCTTGGCTGTTGATTTCAATATCTGCTTCTGTCAGTTACTGGTTGAAAGTTCAATGAAGACAATTAAGGTAGCCATCAGTCTGTTTACAGGGGAAGACTAGTCAGGCATGTGAGCATCCAGAGCAGCAGCCTGATGTATCTGTGTCACTGCAGCTCTGCTCTGCTAGCCCTCCCTGTTGAGGACTGCTCACTCCAGTCCTGAACCTTTCTGTGCTTGTCAACAGAGTTCTTTCTGGTGGGTTGATCACAAACTTAAAGGATCTAGAAAAATCTAACAACAGAGCGAGTCCTTTATCCCAGGTGGGAAGCTTGCAAGGTAGAACAGGAAAAAGAATGCAGAAGGCCCGTTTTTATAGAGTGAAAAGATAGGGCAGGGCCCTCATGCACATTCCTTAGATCTTTGCACTGTTCCATAATCTGTGTACCTTGCATTAAAATGTTTTACTTTATTGGAATATCTGTGAGTTCTGGAGCATCCATAGAAGTCAGAGATTGTAAAAGTGTTTACTCATTTTCCACAGATGAAATAATTGAATGATAAATCCAGCCTCCATTATGTCATTTGTGATTCTGTTCCAAGAACAAATACAATGTTTAGACATGTGTTTAAAAAAGTATATATATATCTGGTTATTTACCATTCTAGTTAGTGTGACCCTGGGAAAATGGGTCCTGAAATGAGGTGGACTAATGTCTTATGCAATAGCCAACTGTATCTGATGGAGGAAGGTCATCTGTCTATGTGTCACTTTCATTGGTTAATAAAGAAACTGCCTTTGCATTTTAATAGGACAGAAAATTAGGTAGGCAGAGTAGACAGAACAGAATTGTGGGAGAAAGAGAACAGAGTCAGACAGATGCCTTAGGCAGACGCCATAGCTCTCCTCTCTGAGATGGACGCAGGCTAAGATCTCTCCTGGTAAGCCACCACCTTGTGGTGCTACACAGATTACTAAATATGGGTTAAAGCAAGATATGAGAATTAGCCAATAAGAGGCTGAAACTAATGGGCCAGGCAATGTTTATATGAATACAGTTTCCATGTAATTATTTTGGGTAAAGCTAGCCTGGTGGCGGGACGCAGCCCGCAGCTCCTGCTACATGTATCCAGAGAATTAGACAGTTTATACTCTGAGGGTTAAGAAAATCACAAGGACAAGCCGCATGTGGAAAACCGTGTTTTTCCATAGAGGCCCATGAATAACAACAGCTGAAGTGAACTCACTTCTAACCTGCACCGTGAGGGGCATGAGAACACATTCGAAGAATAACCCCTTAGTTCATGGAGTACTAGAGGTTACAAGACTGGTTCACTTGGACTTTTCTCATAAGGTCTCACATGACTATTCTTGGACTGTGTCCTGACATTTGGGGAAGCTAAATGTCTGATTTGAGAACTTTTATCAGTTCAATAATTTCTTGAATTGGATTAAGAACTAAAATTCATTACGACTATATGGATTGTTATTACTAATGAGTAATAAAAAAACTATGTTGAAATGGGTATTCTTATATTGATTTACTTCTTATGCTATTCCAGTGGAAGAGATTTCCTTGTAGTTTTGCTTGTATTTGATTAATAATAGGACATTTCATTTTGATTAGCTGTGAGTACTTAAGAAAATATCATTCTTGGGAATTGACTCCTTTTCTTCAGCATGTAACACCAGACAGCTATATTCCGTGCCTGGCGGACCTGTGCAAAGCACTGTGGGAAGTCATGCTCAGCTACCACAGGACCATGGAGTGGCACGGGAAGCACGACAGTGAGGAGACAGCGACAGCGTCTGGTAGGAAACGGTTTGATTGCTTTCTTAAAACTCAGCTGTAACATGTGCCGCATTTCTCTCATAGTGGTGAGAAGGGACAAGGTCCACTTTAGGATTGAGGCATTTTAGTGGACATGCATTAAATGTTCGGCCAAGAAGGTCATTCAGACACTACAAAAGCTCAGTTTTCTTTGGGGAACTTTTCAAGTGGCACATAATTCTATTTTTGAGGGTACATGCTGATGGCCCTGGTGCTTAATTCTTTTGAAAAAGCATTTTTTTGCAATAAAATATTTTTAATATTTCAAAGGGGAATAAAATCTTGTTGCATGATACAAAGAAGAAGCTTGAAAACACTATACTCAGCAAAATAAGTCATCACAAAAAGACCAGAACTGCGTGATTCTGTCTATATGAGGTGTACAGGGTAGTCAAGTCCTAGAAAGTAGAATTGTGATTGCTAGAAACCAGAGAGAGGAGTTAAGGAAGGGACTTCAATGGGTAAAAAACATGGTGCTCCAGATGAAAAGAAGATATGAGTTATTTTGTACCATGACATACAGAAACATCTACACACACACACACACACACAACTCTGCCATCTTGAACATTTAAGATGATAAATTTTATGTTATATAGGTATCTGAACCACAATAATAAAAAGTAAGAAATCAAAATTTTACAGAGTACTTTTAGGATAAAATATTAAATCTGCAGTCTACAATTCTATTTAAAAGCTACCATCACATTCTGGAGGTGTCATTCCAATTACTTCAACAAAACAGAGCAAGTTGACATAGAACACAAAATTTGAAGTGAGTTAAAATCTCTGAAAATAAACCAAAGTTCTGTCACATGCAAGTTTTATAACATTAACCAAATTTCATAACCTTTCCAAGGCAGTTTTCTGTGTTGTGGCTGATGATGATGCTTTGTTGTTTATAATAACACATAGGACAATGTTACATTCCATGTGAGATGAGCTCTCTGTGTTAGCTTGCCTGATCATAGACAGTGCATGTTCTTTTTTTTCTCATTTTTTTTTATTAAAAATTTCCATCTCCTCCCCTCCTCCTCCCCCTTCCCTCCCCTCCCTTCCACCCATACCTCCACTCCACCCCTCTCCAAGACAAAGAGCCATCAGGGTTCCCTTCACTATGTTAAGTCCAAGGTCCTCCCAGCTCCCCCTAAGTCCAGGAAGGTGAGCAACCAAACTGACAAGGCTCACCATAGAGCCTTCACCTGGCATTGGATGGAGAAAATGACAGAGCCCCACATAGGAGCACCGGACTGAGCTCCCAAGGTCCTGATGAGGAGCAAAAGGAGGGAGATCATGAGCAAGGAAGTCAGGACCGTGAGGAGTGCGTTTACCCATTGAGACGGTGGGACAGATCTAACGGGAGACCACCAAGTCCAGTTGGAATGGGACTGATGGAACAGGGGACCAAACCGGACTCTCTGAATGTGGCTGATGGTGGAGGAGGACTGAGAAACCAAGGACAATGGCAATGAGCATGAACTCTACAGCATGAAAAAGCATTTTAAACAATATTTTTGTAGTGTTATTGATTGTAAACCTGGTAAGACACTGGTCTCAGATTTGTTAGGAAATACTCCATACTCACTATTACTTTAATTTGCAAGTTATGAAAATAAAGTTAGGTTCTAAGAATTAATAATTATATTGGTATTTTCCATTTTGAAAATACAGGAAGACAGTGTCATAAGAGATTTTAAACAGGGCTAGATAGATGGCTTAGCAGTTAAGAACACATACTGCTCTTCCATGGACTGTGTTTAATTTCCAGTAACCACATGGCAGTTCACAATTGTCTGTAAATCCAGTTCCAGGGTATCCAATACCCTCACACAAATATAAGTGCAAGCAAGATACCAATGCACATGAGATTTAGAAAAAAGACTTTTAAAGCATTTGTTTTTGTAAGGAAAATATACTTTTAAGTAGTTTGATATACAATTCTAAGTAATAAAGAAAGTGGGAACTTCTAATTTTACTAGGCATTCTTTTTAAATTTATGTCTCTTAAATGATCCTCTTCAAGCAGTAGCCAAGCTTAAATATTCAGATAATTGGAGGTTTTTGAGATGTCTCAGCCAGTAAAGGACTTGCCTGTCAGGCATGAGGACTTGCGTGTTAATCCCCTGTAACTGTGTAAAAAGCCATGTGTGTAGCTGTGTAGTTGGAGTTACTGGCCAGTCAACTTAGTGAAGTCAACAAATTCAAGGTTCAGTGAGAGGCCCTGTCTAACAAAGTGGAAGACAATTGAGGAAGTTACCAGTGTCTAGTTACTGACGCCATGACCAAAGCAGTTCTTATGGAAGAAAGCATTTAATTGGGAACTTGTGTACCAATTTTAGAAGTTTAGTCTATTATCATCATGGTGGTGAGCATAGTGGCAAGTAGGAAAGTTCTGGAGCAGTATCCTGATCTGAGAAATCCTAGGCCTGGCATGGCGTTTTGAAACTTCAAAGCCTATCCCAGTGACATACTTTCTCCAACGAGTCCATATGTCTTCCACCAAGGCTGCACCACCTATTTCTTCTAATTCTTTCAAATAGTTTCACTCCCTAGTGACTAAACATTCAAATATATTAGCCTGTGGGACCCATTCTTATTTAAACCACCACACCACAACAACCTTTGGCTTCCACAAGTACATGCACATACACACATGTGCACCTGCACACCACATTCACCTATACACAGAAGTAGTTGTAAAACATAATTTTATTAGCATTTGTTTAATATCGCATAAACCATGCTATGTCATGCAATTTAATTTTTATGGTCTTTTTGCTGAACTTATTTTTGATAACTTCTAGTCTCTGGGTGCCTGGTTTCTGTGATTGGGTAAAGCAGGAAATACCTAAATCTTACTGTTAGATTAAACGGAATTTTGAAGCCATGTTAGAAGACATGTCTAATCATACATGTAAACAGTAAAATTAAGATCCCCCCCCCAAAAAAAATGTCTCATGGGGTAGAAATGTTGTTGAAGAGGGTAAAGGGAGACGGAGGAAAGGGGAGAGAGCGGTTAGGTAAACCATTATTGCAAACCCGGGCAGCTCGGTGGTCACGTACCTGCTGAGCATGTGCAGGGTGGAGTTCATTCAAAACTGGAATTCCTAGGCTCACTGGGCCAGGCTTTCACAGCACGTATTCTGCTTTGTTACTCATACTTTTTTCTAGGTATGGGTAGTGGTAAGATACTTCAGCACCTTTTTATTTTAAATTTTCTAATACATTATTTAATGATAAACCAAAGGACAGCTTTCAGGTAGAATCAACATATACATTAGATATAAGAACTGCTAAATATGCATACTTACAGGTCCAATACAAATGCTAAAACAAAAAATGTAGAGAATAAGATACGACCTTTGTGGTGATGGACCTTACCATTACCTGCTCTAATCTATGTCTTAAGAGAATTTAAGTTCTCTGACTAATTCAGCAAACCATCAACAATGTGTAGGCCTCTAAATAGTTAAATGCAGACATGCAAGAGTACAATGGTAAGAATTGGTGATAGGAAATTATTCCCAGTCCCTTTGTAAAGCTAAGGGCCTTTAGAATTCATTTTCTGTAGCTCTGTAGTGATACTATTTGCCATCCTAACACTTTAAGTCCTAAACAAACTGCTAAAGTTATAGTTTAGATGCATGGCTAAGCTGCTGGGTCACCACTGCTAGGTCGTGCATGTAGTCAAGCTCTGGCAGTGCCCATAGGTATTTCTGTTGACGGGCAAGGATGGCCTCTTCCTAGCTACAGCTGGGCTCCTTGCCAGCCTAGAGAGGATAGTGCGCTAAGAGCAGCACACTAAGCTACAGTCCTTTTAAACAGGTGTGTGTTTGTATGTCCAGAAGGAAAAGCTTTCTGAGGAACAATGTTGATTTTGCTTGTTGGACTGGATATTGCTAAATATTTTGTGTAGAATGATTACTATTATACCTCATTATAAAAATATAATCTGAATTATAAAAATAAAAACATGCAGATTTATCTCATTTTGTCTTCTAGTCTTGTTGGCATGCATATTACCTGATAGTTGAATTAACAGGTATTCTAGTGCCCTGGCACCAGCCTGTCACATGGTCTTGAAGTAGGTGGTTTGTGACTCTGGGGCCACACTGCCTTCATTGGACTCCTAGGCCCATTCACATGTATAGTTTATAGCCTTGGGTTTATTTAGCATTTCTCTATGTTACCTATGTGTCAAAGGGATTTAATCACAATACCTGATTTTACTATTATTTTGAATGCATATATATTGAGCATATTTTCTTTTTTTTTTTATTTTATCTGTATGGGTGCCTGTACGTCACATGCATGCCTGGTGCCTGTATATACCAGAAGAGGGTGTGGAATTCACCCAACCAAAGTTACCGAAGGTTGTGAGATCCATGTAGCTGCTAGGACTCTAACTCTCTGGAAGAGTAGCTTGTGCTCTGAACTATTGAGCCCTGAAATTTTTTTTTTTAATCTTTGGTTGGCTTATAAAAATGAGAGAACAGTAACAACAAAATATTTAGGAAAAAAATACACTTAATTAAAAACATTCTATTATTTTGCTTTGTTTTCAGAAGGAAGTAACGTGATGAGTACTGAAGAAGCCAGTTTTGATCGTAGCTATGTGAGACAGAAACTGGAGCACGGCCTTACGCGGATATGGCAGGTTTGCTGTATTTTCATGTTTACTTCCACAGAAGCTGTGAACCAAACATTCATGTTGTGGTTGTCATAGACATTCTTTTTTGAAACTTTGTGTGTTTGTACTCTCTGCAGGCTTAATCATATGCTTACTTATCTTTAGAACAAGGCTATCATTTAACTTAATTTCTATAATTAGATGATAATTATATCGACTACAATGAGCAATAGAAAGAAAAAGTCTCTTAGTTTGAAATTTTCCATTGGGAATATTCATGTGATCCATGACTAAGGAAATTTCCTAAAGAATAGTGCCTGTTTTTTTTTTAAATTGAGTTGTCCTATTTATTTTTATTTAGTTTACTTGAATTCCTCTTTTCTTAATTTTAGGAAAAAAATGTAGGTGACATTTGGGTCAAAATATAAGGAAGAATAAATAATAGTTTAGTTCTTTGTGAGCTTCTTTGAGGAAAACTGTGTGTGTGTGTGTGTGTGTGTGTGTGTGTATGAGTGTGTGAGTGTGTGTGTGTGAGTGTGAGTGTGTGTGTGAGTGTGTATGTGTAGAATTTGGGCTGCTGTCAGTGTGCTTCATTTGAACTACTGTAATGACTGGACTACTTCAAACGAATAGGAATTGATTCTTATAGTTCTGGGTCTGGGAAGTTCAAGTCAGAATTCTTAGAGTTTGTGTTGGGTGAGGTTCTGCTTCCAGTTTCACAGATGGTGCCTTCTGCTGTGCCTTCCCTTGCGGAACAGGAAAGCCGGGTCCCTTGGGCACCAGTCCCAGCCCCAGGGATCCCACCTGCATGACCTTAAAGCCCTTCTGAGGGCCCTGCTTTCTGTTGCTCTCACCTTTTAGGTTGGACACTATCACGTGAATTATAAGTAGACCCAACTGTGAGACTGTAATGTGACCTTCTTATATTTTCTTTCAGTTGCCTGTTTTCAGCTGTGATCGGAAACTTACTTAAGATATGGTTCTTCCTAGATCAAAGTATAATTTCTTTGGAATCTTTGAAACCTTGAAAAACTCTACCCACCCCCTAGTTAGGTTGCCCTTCAGTTTGATTATCTCCTATACGGATCTCTTAAAAAATTATTTAGGGAAACATCCTCAAAATGTAAATTTCCTAAAGATTCATTTATCTTTATAATTTAGTGCTCTGGTTTATGACAACCATATATTGGGTTATACAATTTGGTTTATTTAACATTTGAATATATTTATGTTCTAGTTATAATAGTTTTGACTTCTTTATTTTCTCTTATGAGAATATTAATCTATTATGTGTTTATCAAATAATTGTGATTTGGGGCTCTTTTTGTTTGAGCATTATATATATATATATATATATATATATATATATATATATATATATATATATATATATATATATAGACTCATGCTCATTAAATATACATCCAGGGCCAGACATAAATTTTTTGTGATTTAGTCTCCTTATAGACCTTAATTGTACTTAATTTTTTTCTTTATTATTATTATTATTATTATTATTACAAATTTTCACCTCCTCCCCTCTTCCCATCTCCCTCCCCCTCCCTCCACTCCCCCTTCCCCTCCCTCTCCAGTCCAAAGAGCAGTCAGTGTTCCCTGCCCTGTGGGAAGTCCAAGGTCCTCCCCTCTACATCCAGGTCTAGGAAGGTGAGCATACAAACAGACTAGGTTTCCACAAAGCCAGTACATGGAGTAGAATTAAAACTCAGTGCCATTGTCCTTGGCTTCCTTGCCCTGACTTCCTTGCTCATATTCTCTCTCCTGCTCCTCATTTGGACCTTGGGAGCTCAGACCAGTGCTCCAATGTGGGTCTCTGTCTCTAGCTTCATCCATCGCCAGATGAAGGTTCTATGGTGGTATGCAAGGTATTCATCAGAGTGGCTATAGACTAGGGCCATTTCAAGCGCCCTCTCTTCAGCTGCTCAAGGAATGCTGGGGATATCTCCTTGGACACCTAGGAACCCCTCTTGCCAACCCTCAAATGGCTCCCTTAATTAAGATATATACTTCCCTGCTCCCATATCTACTCTTCCTTCATCCCAACTGTCCCATTCCCCCAAGCTCTCCCCATCCTCTGCTCCTCATTTCTCTTTCCCCATCTCCCCTTACCGCCACCCCACCCCCACCCCCAAGCTCTCCATTTTTGCCTGGAAATCTTGTCTACTTCCAATATCCAGCAGGATAACTACATGATTTTTGTTGGGAGGGGGGTTCACCTTCCTATTTAGCTTCTCTAGGATCATGAACTATAGGCTCAATGTCCTTCGTTTATGACTTGGATCCACTAATGAGCAAGTACATACCATATTCATATTTTTGGGTCTTGGTTACCTCACACAGGATAGTGTTCTCTATTTCCATCCATTTGCATACAAAATTGAAGATGTCATTGTTTTAGACCGCTGAGTAGTACTTTAATGGGTATATATTCCACACTTTCTTTATCCATTCTTCTCTTGATTGGCATCTAGGCTGTTTCCAGGTTCTGGCTATTACAAATAGTGCTGCTATGAACATAGTTGAACAAATGCTTTTGTAATTTTATAGGGCATCTCTTGGGTATATTCCCAGGAGTGGTATTGCTGGATCCTGAGGTAGGTTGATCCCGAATTTTCTGAGAAACCACCACACTGATTTCCAAAGTGGTTGCACAAGTTTGCATTCCCACCAGCAATGAATGAGTGTTTCCCTTACTCCATATCCTCTCCAGCAAGGCTATCATTGGTGTTTTTTATTTTAGCCATTCTGACAGGTGTAAGATGGTATCTCAAAGGTTTTTTTTTTTTTTTTTTTTTTTTTTTTTTGGTTTTTTGAGACAGGGTTTCTCTGTGGCTTTGGAGCCTGTCCTGGAACTAGCTCTTGTAGACCAGGCTGGTCTCGAACTCACAGAGATCCGCCTGCCTCTGCCTCCCGAGTGCTGGGATTAAAGGCGTGCGCCACCACCGCCCGGCTCAAAGTTGTTTTGATTTGCATTTCCCTGATGGCTAAGGAGGTTGAGCATGTCCTTAAAGTGCCTTTTGGCCATCTGAACTTCTTCAGTTGAGAATTCTCTGTTCAGATCAGTACCCCATTTTTTAATTGGGTTAATTAGCATTTTAAAGTCTAGTTTCTTGAGTTCTTTATATATTTTGGAGATCAGACCTTTGTCTGTTGCGGGGTTGGTGAAGATCTTTTCCCAATCAGTAGGCTGCCTTTTTGTCTTAATGACAGTGTGCTTTGCTTTACAAAAGCTTCTCAGTTTTAAGAGGTTCCATTTATTCAATGTTGCCTTTATTGTCTGTGCTATAGGGGTTCTATGTAGGAAGTGGTCTCCTGTGCCCATATGTTGAAGACTATTTCCCACTTTTTCTTCTGTCAGGTTCTGTGTGTTCAGATTGATATTGAGATCTTTAATCCATTTGGACTTGAGTTTTGTGCATGGTGATAGATATGGATCTATTTTCATTTTTCTACAGGTTGACAACCAGTTCTGCCAGCACCATTTGTTGAAGATGCTTTCTTTCTTCCATTGTATACTTTTAGCTCCTTTTTCAAAAATCAGGTGTTCATAGGTTTGTGGGTTAAGATCCGGGTCTTCTATGTGATTCCATTTGTCAACTTCTCTGTTTTTATGTCAGTACCAAGCTGTTTTCATTACTGTAGCTCTGTAATAGAGTTTGAAGTCAGGGATGGTAATGCCTTCAGAAGTTCCTTTATTGTATAGGATTGTTTTGTCTATCCTGGGTTTCTTGTTTTTCCAAATAAAGTTGATTATTGTTCTCTCAAGGGCTGTGAAGAATTTTGTTTGGATTTTAATGGGGATTGTGTTGAATTTATAGATTGCCTTTTGTAGAATTGCCATTTTTACTATGTTGATCCTACCCATCCAAGACCATGGGAGGACTTTCCATTTTCTGTTGTCCTCTTCAGTTTCTTTCTTCAATGCCTTAAAGTTCTTGTCAAATAGATCTTTCACTTCCTTGGTTAGAGTTACCCCAAGATACTTTATGCTATTTGTGGCTATCGTAAAAGTTGAAGTTTCTCTGAATTCCCTCTCTGCTTCTCTATCCTTTGTGTATAGGAGTGCTATTGATTTTTTTTGAGTTTATCTTCTAGCCTCCCACTTCACTAAAGGTATTTATCAGCTGTAGGAGTTCTTTGGTAGAGGTTTGGGGGTCACTAATGTACACAATCATATTATCTGCAAATAACAAAAGTTTGACTTCTTTTTTTGCAATTCAAATCCCCTTGATCTCTTGATGTTGTCTTATTGCTATTGTTAGAACTTCAAGAACTATGTTGAAGAGTGGACAGCCTTGTATTGTTCCTGAATTTAGTGGAATGGCTTTGAGTTTCTCCCCATTTAACTTGATATTAGCTGTTGGCTTGATATATATTGCTTTTATTATATTTAGGTGTGATCCTTGTATCCCTAACCTCTCCAAAACCTTTTTCATAAAGGGGTGTTGAACTTTGTCAAATGCTTTTTCTGCATCTAATTAAATGATCATATGGTTTTTTCTTTCAGTTTATTTATATGATGGATTACATTGATAGATTTTCCTATGTTGAACCAGCCCTGCATCTCTGGGATGAAGCCTACTTGATCGTAATGGATAATTTTTCTAATGTGTTCTTGGATTCTGTTTGCCAGAATTTTATTGACAGTTTTGCATCACTAATGTTGATGAGTGAGATTGGTCTGTAATTCTCTTTCTTGGTTGGGTCTTTGTGTGGTGTTGGAATCAGGGTGACTGTGGCTTCGTCAAAAGAGTTTGGCAATGAATCTTCTGTTTCTATTATGTGAAACACATTAAGGAGAATAGGTATCAGCTCTTCTTGGAAGTTCTGATAAAATTCTGCATTAAAACCATCAGGTCCTGGACTTTTTTTGGTTGGGAGGTTTTTTATGACAGCTTCTATTTCCTCACGACTTACAGGTCTATTTAAATTGTTCACCTGGTCTTGATTTAATTTTGGTAAATGGTACTTATCTAAAAACAAGTCTATTTCTTTTACATTTTCCAACTTTGTGGCATATATGCTTTTATAATAAGACTTAATGATTCTCTGGATTTCCTCAGTGTCTGTTGTTATGTCCCCCCTTTCATTTCTGATCTTGTTAATTTGCATGTTCTCTCTCTGCCTTTTGATTAACTTGGATAAAGGTTTGTCAATCTTGTTGACTTTCTCAAAGAACCAGCTCTTTGTTTCATTGATTCTTTGGATTGTTTTCTGTGTTTCTATTTTGTTTTCAGCCCTCAGTTTAATTATTTCCAATCTTCTACTCCTCCTGGGTGTGTCTGCTTCTTCGTTTTCTAGAGCTTTCAGGTATGCTGTTAAGTCTCTAATGTGAGCTTTCTCTGTTTTCTTAATGTGGACACTTAGAGCCATGAATTTCCTCTTAGCAGTGCTTTCCTAGTGTCCCATACGTTTGGGCATGTTGTGTCCTTATTTTCGTTGAATTCAAGGAAGATTTTAATTTCCTTCTTTATTTCTTCCCTGACCCAGGGGTGGTTCAGTAGTTGACTGTTCAGCTTCCAAGAGTTTGTAGGCATTTTGGGGGTAGAATTATTACTAAATTCTAACTTTATTCCATGGTGATCTGATAAGACACAGATGGTTACTAATATTTTTTTGTATCTGTGGAAGTTTGCTTTGTTACTGAGTATGTGGTCAATTTTCGAGAAGGTTCCATGAGCTACCGAGAATAAGGTATATTCATTCCTATTTGGGTGGAGTGTTCTGTAGATGTCTGTTAAGTCCATTTGATTCATAACCTCCATTAATTCTCTTATTTCTCTTTTAGGTTTCTGTCTGATTGACCTGTTCCTTGGTGAGAGAGGAGTGTTGAAGTCTCCTACTATTAGTGTGTGTGGTTTGATGGCTGCCTTGAGTTTTAGTAATGTTTCTTTTATATAAGTGGGTGCCTTTATATTAGGGCCGTAGATATTCAGGATTGAGACTTCATCCTGATGGATTGTTCCTGTTATGAATATAAAATGTCCTTTTCCATCGCTTCTGATTGAATTTAGTTTGAAGTCAACTTTGTTAGAAATTAGTATGGCCACACCAGCTTGTTTCTTAGGTCCATTTGCTTGATAATCCTTTTCCCAACCCTTTACTCTGAGTAGATGTCTGTGTTTGTGATTGAGGTGTGTTTCTTGTAAACAGCAGAATGTTGGATCCTGTTTTCGTATCCAATCTCTTATCCTGTGCCTTTTTATAGGTGAATTGAGTCCATTGATATTGTGATATTAATGACCAGTGGTTGTTAACTCCGGTTATTTATTTAATTTTTTTGGTAGTAGAGATTGTTTGTTTCTCTTCTTTGAGTTGTGCTGGTGAAGGGTCACTAGATGTCTTGAGTTATTGTGGGCATTGTTGGACTCCTTGGTTTGTGATTTTCCTTCTATTTCTTTAATCCTTGATTTGTGTCTACGTATTGTTTAAATTTGTTTTTATCCTGGAATATTTTGTTTTCTCCATTTATAGTGAATGAAAGCTTGGCTGGGTATAGTAATCTGGGCTTGCATCCATGGTGTCTTAGTTTCTGCAGTAATACATCTATCTAAGGCCTTCTGGCTTTCATGGTTTCCATAGAGAAATCAGGTGTAAGTCTGATAGGTTTACCTTTATAAGTTAATTGACCTTTTTCCTTTGTAGCTCTTAATATTCTTTCTTTATTCTGTATGTTTTGTGTTTTGATTATTATATGGCAAGGGGATTTTTTTTGATCCAGTCTATTTGGTGTTCTGTAAGCTTCTTGAACCTTCATAGGAATATCCTTCTTTAGGTTGGGAAAGTTTTCTTCTATGATTTTGTTGAATATATTTTCTGGGCCGTTGAGCTGTAATTCTTCTCCTTCTTTTACCCCTATGATTCTTATGTTTGGTCTTTTTATTGTGTCCCAGATTTCCTGGATGTTTTGTGATGAGAATTTTTGGATTTGCTGTTTTCTTTGATCAGTGTGTTTTTTTCCTCTATGGTATCTTCAGCATCTGAGATTCTTTCTTCTATCTCTTGTATTCTGTTGTTTATGCTTGTCTGTCGTCTCTGTTCATTTACCTAGATTTTCCATATCCAGCTGGCCCTTGGTTTGTGTTTTCTTCATTGCCTCCATTTCAGTTTTCAAGTCTTGAACTGTTTCCATTATCTCTTTGATTATTTTTTTCTTGGTTTCCTAGGATATCATTTACGGATTTACTCATTCCTTCAAACTCTGTTATTCTTCTCATCCATTTCTTTAAGGGAGTTTTTCACCTCCTCTTCAAGGGACTCTATCACTTTCATAAAGTCAATTTTTTTCTACTTCTTCTTGATTAGGGTGTTCAAGTCCTCCTGTTGTAAGTTTGCTGGGTTCTGGTGTTTTCGTGTTGTTTTTCAGATTGTTGGAGGGATTCTTTCATTGGCGCCTGCCCATCTCTTCCTCTGAATGCTCTCCGATGGATCTTCTGGTACAGGATTAGTCCCTTGCTGGCCAGGGACCTCGCAGATAAAACGCCTACCTTGCTGCAGGCAGGCTATTGAAACAAAGGATCTCCAGCCCGATTGTACTCACTGCCCCATCCCAGCACCCAAACAGGCCGAGCTGGGGGATCTTATGGCCCTGAAGAAGGCTTAATTGTACTTAATTGAAACTAGCATGTTCACGGTAGAATTTCTGGTATTCAGTGTTTCCATTTGCAATGCCTGGCCTCTCATGTAATTATCCCATCTGACATTTCAGCTTGATGATATTTCTGGTACATGGCAATCTATTCCATGAGAAATTTAGTATACCATTCCAATGTAAACATTTGGCCTGTTTGTGGAAGTCATCGTACTTTTAAATATAATTGTTGTGTTTTTTTGAGTTGATTGTCATACTCCATCCAGGCTTCAAGTTTAATGTGTTGCTTCTACTGCCCCTTGTTAGCCCCCATGTTCTCTACTCCAGTATTCAACCTGTTCCATATTATTTTAATTTGTTTTGTGAATTATTTTTTATGTGTTTTCATAGATTCTCAATGACTCTTGTTAATGAGTAGTCCTTTATCTGTTATTTTTCTTTTTACTTACTTTAAGTGCAGATAGTATTTTTTTTTTTGCCAAACTATGATTTGTGTCTTTTTGTCTTATGCTGTACATCTCGCCTTTCTCCATGTAGAGCTCAGCTTAGTGCTCTCCTGGCAACTGTATATCTGTATCTACACTGCATATTAGCTGTTGTATCCATAGTGCCGAGAAAATTATCTGAGCTGCTTCATAGACACTCAAGAATGGTTTTATTTTTTAAATTATTCTACAATTTCTAACTTTTGCATTTTTTTAAAAAATTATAGGAATCATTAATTCATTGTGTATTTTGTTTGATATCTGAACAGTAAATGTTTTCCTTCTGTTAGTTAAGTTTCTTCTTCATCAATTTCTGGATAATTCTACTCTTGTCTAATTCATTTGTTCCAAGATATAGAGAAAAAAAATGTGACTCTGAACCTCCATTTGAGACTTAGCTTTGCCTTGAAACAGGCACAGGAGCTGAGAGAAAGTAATACTTGACACTCTAGTTCCTGTTCCTCTTCAGGGACGGAAATGCCTGCTGAACAAGGATCCTTTTATTTAATACAGAAAACCATTAGCATAGTGTTTTTGACATAGTTAAGTAATCAAAAAAGCAGGATTTTTTTTTTAAATTCAGTAATTGTAAGTGTTTTATGTATGCTGTTTTCTTTTACTGAATTATTTGGATTATTTATCTGAGCATTTCATTCTATTATTTTAAATAGTTTGTAGTATATTTAATGTATTACAAGTCTTTCAGCATTACTCAGAACTTTTATTCCATCCTTACATAGTTTCACTTTTTAGCTGGGCGGTGGTGGCGCACGCCTTTAATCCCAGCACCCGGGAGGCAGAGGCAGGCAGATCTCTGAGTTCAAGGCCAGCCTGGTCTCCAAGAGCTAGTTCCAGGACAGGCTCTAGAAACTACAGGGAAACCCTGTCTCGAAAAACCAAAAAAAAAAAAAAAAAAAAAAAAAAAAAGCAATTATTGCCTATACGCGAATTTTAGGATAATTGTTCAGAAGAAAAATTCTTGTGATTTTGGCTGGAATTTGATGAATTTGGAAAATTGGTCTCTACTGATCAGTTATCTGCTCATCCGCTCTGTGCCATTACTCTCAATTTACTGGTTTCTTTTTTTTTTCCAGTTTATTTATTTTTTATTAAAAATTGCCATCTCCTCCCCTCCTCCTCCCCCTTCCCTCCCCTCCCCTCCACCCACACCCCCACTCCCTCCCTCTTGAGGCCAAACAGCCATCAGGGTTCTCTACACTATGTTGAGTCCAAGGTCCTCCCAACTCCCCCCAGGTCCAGGAAGGTGAACAACCAAACTGACAAGGCTCACACAGAGCCCGTCCATGTCGTAGAGACCAAGCCCATCGCCATTGTCCTTGGCTCCTCGGTCAGCCTCCACCATCAGCCACCCTCAGAGAGTCCGATTTGGTCGCATGTTCCATCAGTCCCATTCCAAGTGGACTTGGTGGTCTCCCATTAGTTCTGTCCTGCCGTCTCAGTGGGTGAACGCATCCCTCATGGTTCTGACTTTCTTTCTCATGATCTCTCTCCATCCGCTCCTCATCAGAACTTTGGGAGCTCAGTCCGGTGCTCCAATGTGGGGCTCTGTCTCTATCTCCATCCATCGCCAGGTGCAGGTTAAGGCTCACAGTGAGCCCGTCCATGCTGTAGAGTTCACATTCATTGCCGTTGTCCTTGGTTTCTCAGTCCTCCTCCACCATCAGCCACATTCAGAGAGCCCGGTTTGGTCCCCTGTTCCATCAGTTCCATTCCAACTGGACTTGGTGGTCTCACATTAGATCTGTCCCACCGTCTCAATGGGTAAACGCACTCCTCACGGTCCTGACTTCCTTGCTCATGATCTCCCTCCTTTTGCTCCTCATCAGGACCTTGGGAGCTCAGTCCGGTGCTCCTATGTGGGGCTCTGTCATTTTCTCCATCCAATGCCAGGTGAAGGTTCTATGGTGATATGCAAGGTATTCATGAGTATGGCAATAGGATCTGGACATTTCTGGCACCCTCTCCTCAGCTGCCCAAGGACCTAGCTGGGGACATCTTCCTGGACACCTGGGAACCCCTCTAGAGTCATGCCTCTGCCAACCCTAGAATGGCTCCCTTATGTAAGATACATAATTCCTTGTTCCCATATCCACCCTTCCTATATCCCAACCATCCTATTCCCCCAAGCTCTTCCCATCCTCCACTTCACACTTTTCTCGCCCCATCCCCCCCTCCCCCCATCACACCCCACCCCTATGTTCCCATTTTTTGTCCGGCAATCTTGTCTACTTCCAGTATCCAGGAGGATAACTATATGTTTTTCTTTGGGTTCACCTTCTTATATAGCTTCTCTAGGATTTTTACGAATTATAGGCTTGATGTCCTTTATTTATGGCTAGAACCCAATTATGAGTGAGTACATCCCATGTTCATCTTTTTGGGCCTGGGTTACCTCACTCAGGATGGTGTTTTCTATTTCCCTCCATTTGCATGCAAAATTCAAGATGTCATTGTTTTTTACCGCTGAGTAGTATTCTAGCATGTATATATTCCACACTTTCTTCAACCATTCTTCCACTGAAGGGCATCTAGGTTGTTTCCAGGTTCTGGCTATTACAAATAATGCTGCTATAAACATAGTTGAACAGATGCTTTTGTAATATGATTGGGCATCTCTTGGGTAAATTCCCAAGAGTGGGATTGCTGGGTCCTGGGGTAGGTGGATCCCAAATTTCCTGAGAAACCTCCACACTGCTTTCCAAAGCGGTTGCACAAGTTTGCATTCCCACCAGCAATGGATGAGTGTACCCCTTACTCCACATCCTCTCCAGCAAAGGCTATCATTGGTGTTTTTTATTTTAGCCATTCTGACAGGTATAAGATGGTATCGTAACGTTGTTTTGATTTGCATTTCCCTGATTGCTAAGGAGGTTGAGCATGCCCTTAAGTGTCTTTTGGCCATTCGAACTTCTTCTGTTGAGAATTCTCTGTTGAGTTCAGTGCCCCATTTTTAATTGGGTTCATTAGCATTTTAAAGTCTAGTCTCTTGAGTTCCTTATATATTTTGGAGATCAGACCTTTGTCTGTTGTGGGGTTGGTGAAGATCTTTTCCCAGTCAGTAGGCTGCCTTTTTGTCTTAGTGACAGTGTCCTTTGCTTTACAGAAGCTGCTCAGCTTCAGGAGGTCCCATTTATTCAATGTTGCCCTTAATGTCTGTGCTGCTGGGGCTATACGTAGGAAGTGGTCTCCTGTGCCCAAATGTTGTAGAGTACTTCCCACTTTCTCCTCTAACAGGTTCAGTGTGTTCAGATTTATATTGAGGTCTTTAATCCATTTGGACTTGAGTTTTGTGCATGGTGATAGACACGGATCTACTTTCTCTCTTCTACAGGTTGACATCCAGTTATGCCAGCACCATTTGTTGAAGATGCTTTCTTTCTTCCATTGTGTGCTTTTAGCTCCTTTATCAAAAATCAGGTGTTCATAGATTTGTGGGTTAAGATCTGGGTCTTCTATTCGATTCCATTGGTCGACTTCTCTATTTTTATGCCAATACCAAGCTGTTTTCAATACTGTAGCTATGTAATAGAGTTTGAAGTCAGGGATGGTAATGCCTCCAGAAGTTCCTTTATTGTATAAGATTATTTTGGCTATCCTGGGTTTCTTGTTCTTCCATATAAAGTTGATTATTGTCCTCTCAATCGCTGTGAAGAATTTTGATGGGATCTTTAAGGGGATTGCATTAAATCTATAGATTGCCTTTGGTAGTATTGCCATTTTTACTATGTTGATCCTCCCAATCCAAGAGCAGGGGAGATCCTTCCATTTTCTGGTATCCTCTTCAATTTCTTTCTTCAAAAACTTAAAGTTCTTGTCAAATAGGTCTTTCACTTCCTTGGTTAGAGTTACCCCAAGATATTTTATGCTATTTGTGGCTATCGTGAAAGGTGAAGCTTCTCTGATTTCTTTCTCTGCTTCCTTATCCTTTGTATATAGGGGGGCGACTGATTTTTTGGAGTTGATCTTGTAACCTGCCACGATACTAAAGGAGTTTATCAGCTGTAGGAGTTCTTTGGTGGAGTTTTTCGGGTCGCTTATGTACACTATCATATCATCTGCAAATATTGAAATTTTAACTTCTTCCTTTCCAGTTCGAATCCCCTTGATCCCCTTGTTTTGTCTTATTGCTATTGCTAGAACTTCAAGTACTATATTGAAGAGATAAGGAGAGAGTGGACAGCCTTGTCGCGTTCCTGAATTTAGTGGGATGGCCTTGAGTTTCTCTCCATTTAATTTGATGTTAGCTGTCGGCTTGCTGTAAATAGCCTTTATTATATTTAGGAATGACCCTTGTATCCCTAATCTCTCCAAGACCTTTATCATAGAGGGGTGCTGAATTTTGTCAAATGCTTTTTCTGCATCTAATGAGATGATCGTATGGTTTTTATCCTTCAGTTTATTTATATGATGGATTACATTGATAGATTTTCGTATGTTGAACCAGCCCTGCATCTCTGGGATGAAGCCTACTTGATCATAGTGGATAATTTTTCTAATGTGTTCTTGGATTCTGTTTGCCAGTATTTTATTGAGAATTTTTGCATCGATGTTCATGAGTGAGATTGGCCTGTAATTCTCTTTCTTGATTAAGTCTTTGTGTGGTTTAGGTATCAGGGTAATTGTAGCTTCATAAAAGGAATTTGGCAATGACTGTTCTGTTTCTATATTATGAAATACCTTAAGGAGTATAGGTATTAGGTCTTCTTGGAAGTTCTCTAGAATTCTGCATTGAACCCATCAGGTCCTGGGCTCTTTTTGGTAGGGAGGTTTCTGATAACAGTTTCCAATTCTTCGCGACTAACAGGACTATTTAGAGCATTTACCTGGTCCTGGTTTAACTTTGGTACATGGTACTTATCTAAAAAAGTGTCCATTTCTTTTACATTTTCCAATTTTGTGGCATACAGGCTGTTGTAGTAAGATCTAATGATTCTTTGGATTTCCTCTGTGTCTGTGGTTATGTCCCCTTTTTCATTTCTGATCTTATTAATTTGTGTGTTCTCTCTCTGCCGTTTGATTAGTTTGGCTAGGGGTTTGTTAATCTTGTTGATTTTCTCCAAGAACCAGCTTTTAGTTTCATTGATTCTTTGGATTGTCTTCTGTGTTTCTATTTTGTTGATTTCTGCCCTCATTTTGATAATTTCCAGTCTTCTACTCCTCCTAGGTGAGTCTGCTTCTTTCTTTTCTAGAGCTTTCAGGTGTGCTGTTAAGTCTCCAATGTGTGCTTTCTCCGTTTTTTTTAAGTGGGCACTTGGTGCTATGAATTTTCCTCTTAGTACTGCTTTCATTGTGTCCCATAGGTTTGAGTATGTTGTGTCTTAGTTTTCATTAAATTCAAGAAAGACTTTAATTTCTTTCTTTATTTCTTCCTTGACCTAGCTGTGGTTCAGTAGTTGACTGTTCAGTTTCCATGAGTTTGTAGGCTTTCTGGGGGTAGCATTGTTGTTGAATTCTAATTTTAATCCATGGTGATCCGATAAGATGCAGGTGGTTACTAATATGTTTTTGTAACTGTGGAAGTTTGCTTTGTTACCAAGTATATGGTCAATTTTCGAAAAGGTTCCATGAGCCGCAGAGAAGAAGGTATATTCTTTCCTGTTTGGGTGGAACGTTCTATAGATGTCTGTTAAGTCCATGTGGTTCATTACCTCTATTAAGTCTCTTAATTCTCTGTTAGGTTTCTGTCGAATTGACCTGTCCATTGGTGAAAGAGGAGTGTTGAAGTCTCCCACTATCAGTGTGTTTGGTTTGATGGCTGTCTTGAGTTCTAGTAATGTTTCTTTTATATAAGTGGGTGCTTTTGTATTAGGGGCATAGATATTCAGGATTGAGACTTCATTCTGATTGATTTTTCCTGTGATGAGTATAAAATGTCCCTTTCCATCTCTTCTGATTGATTTTAGTTTGAAGTTAACTTTGTTAGAAATTAGTATGGCCACACCAGCTTGTTTCTTAGGTCCATTTGCTTGATAAACCTTTTCCCAACCCTTTATTTTGAGTAGATGTCTGTCTTTGTGGTTGAGGTGTGTTTCTTGTAAACAGCAGAATGTTGGATCCTGTTTTCGTATCCAATCTCTTAGCCTGTGCCTTTTTATAGGTGAATTGAGTCCATTGATATTAAGTGATATTAATGACCAGTGGATGTTAACTCCGGTTGTCATTTTTTATTTGGTAGTAGAGATTGTGTGTTTCCTTTCTTTGCGATGTGCTGGTGAAGGGTCGCTAGATGTCTGAATTATTTTGGGCAATGCTGGACTCCTTTGTTTGTGAATTTCCTTCTGTTACTTTCTGTAATGCTGGATTTGTGGCTATGTATTGTTTAAATTTGTTTTTATCCTGGAATATTTTGTTTTCTCCATTTATAGTGAATGAAAGCTTGGCTGGGTATAGTAATCTGGGCTTGCATTCATGGTCTCTTAGTTTCTGCAAAACATCTATCCAGGACCTTCTGGCTTTCATGGTTTCCATAGAGAAGTCAGGTGTTAGTCTGATAGGTTTACCTTTATATGTTACTTGACCTTTTTCCTTTGCAGCTCTTAATATTCTTTCTTTATTCTGTATGTTTTGTGTTTTGATTATAATATGGCGAGGGGATGTTTTTTTTTTTTTTTTTTTTTTTTTTTTTGATCCAGTCTATTTGGTGTTCTGTAAGCTTCTTGAACCTTAATAGGAATATCTTTTTTTAGGTTTGGGTAGTTTTCTATAATTTTATTAAATATATTTTCTGAACCATTGAGCTGTATTTCTTCTCCTTCTTCTACGCCTATTATTCTTAGATTTGTTCTTTTTATTGTGTCCCAGATTTCCTGAATGTTTTGTGATGAGAATTTGCTGGATTTGCTGTTTTCTTTGATCAGTGCATTTATTTTCTCTATGGTATCTTCAGAATCTGAGAATCTTTCTTCTATCTCTTGTATTCTGTTGGTTATGCTTGTTTCTGTAGTCTCTGTTCGTGTACATAGATTTTCCAAATCCAGTTGGCCCTCGGGTTGTGTTTTCTTCCTTGCCTCCATTTCAGTTTTCAAGTCTTGCACTGTTTCTATTATCTGTTTGATTGTTTTTTCTTGGTTTCCTAGGATATTGTTTACGGATTTACTCAATTCTTCAAACTTTTTGTTATTCTTCTCGTCCATTTCCTTAAGGGAGTTTTTCACCTCCTGTTTAAGTGACTCTATTACTTTCATAAAGTCAATTTTTTCTACTACTTCTTGATTAGTGTGTTCAAGTCCTCCTGTTATAAGTTCGCTGGGTTCTGGTGCTTTCATGTTGTTTTTCAAATTGTTGGAGGAATTCTTGCATTGGCGCCTGCCCATTTGTTCCTCTGAATAATCCCCTTTGGGTCTTCTTTTAGAAGTTCAATTCACCCCAATGAATTAAATTCACTTACCCCAATGAATGATTGATCCTCTGGCAGACTGTCAGGTCTCCTTGCAGGCCAAACAGCTCACTGACAAAGGGCCTACCTTGCTGCAGGCAGTCTAATGAAGGAGGGGACCTCCCACCGGTCTGGGTGCACTCAATTCCAGGTCCCCAGAGCCCAAACAGGCTGAGCTGTGGGATTTTGTGGCCCCAAAGACAGGAGGATGAGGCAGGGGGAGGGGGGGAAGTATTCTGGGTGCAAGCTGGGAAGGGACAGGAAGAGAGAGGCAGTATCTGGGGAGAATAACCCCTGCAGGAAGAGCAGGAAGTGTGTGGGTGGCGGGGGTGGGGTGAGGGGGTGGGGTGGGGGAGTTGTGGAATGCAGGTGGTCCCTCTCAGGGCAGCTGCCGTGGTTTGGGCACTCACTCCTCACTCACCCCAAAGAATGATGGATCCTCTGGCAGACTGTCAGATCCCCTTGCAGGCCAAGCAGCTCTCTGACAAAGGCCTACCGTGCCCCAGGCAGTCAAATGAAGGAGGGGACCTCCCACCGGCCTGGGTGCACTCAATTCCAGGTCCCCAGTGCCCAAACAGGGTGAGCTGTGGGATTTTGTGGCCCCAAAGACGGGAGGATGAGGCAGGGGGAGGGGGGAAGGATTCTGGGTGCAAGCTGGGAAGGGACAGGAAGAGAGAGCATTTACTGGTTTCTTTACAAAGATATGTGTGTGTGTGTTTGTGTGTGTGTGTGTGTGTGTGGCCTATACATACATACACATATAATTATATATATATATATATATATATATATATAAATAATTTCACTAGGGTTTTTTTTTTTTTATCTTACTGGTCTAGATTTATTATAGGCCTGTTGAAGGTTTAGTTTGTTTTCTAGTGAAAGTTCTCCATTTTATAACATTTATGTAGATGATTGTGAACTGTTAATTTTTATATGTTGTCTGATGCTTCTTTTACAGTTTTTCGTTTTTAAGTGCATTATAGCTGAGTTTCAAATGAACCAGAGCCATAATGATTTTGTCCCATCTCTCATAAGAATATACTATTTTGAAAAAAGATTTTATTTAGTATTCACTTATGTATTTGTGTGTATATGTAGTTATGTGTTTCTGAGAACTGGTGTCTTCAGAGGTCAGAGACATAGGATCCCTTGAAACTAGAGTCATAGTTGTGAGCCATTGGGTCACTGGAAATAGAAGTTGAGTTCTCTGTAAGAGTAGTGTGTGCTCTTAACTGCTGAGTCATCTCTTCAGCCTAAGACACCATTCTTATCATAAGAATTATGTGCATATTTATGTCTTTGCATTAAGTATAATTTAACATAATTATGTTAAGTTTTAGTGAGATTGTGGCCATTACTATTTCTTAAAACATTCATGGGATCATCCCTATTAGGTTAGTCTTAAAGATACTTGGCTGTTGATCTATGTAGATAGATAATTATCAAACTATGAATGATCACTATCTCATTTTAATGTGTACTACAGAACACATTTACTTATTTGTTTATTTGTGTCTTACAGGATGTCCAACTAAAAGTAAAAATCTACTTACTTGGAACTGATTTATCTATATTCAAATACGATGATTTTATCTTTGTTTTGGATATAGTCAGCAGGTAGTGTTTGAGATACTGTCTTTTGTGGCTTTATACATTCAACCATAAAAATAAAAAATTAGAAGTCAATGAGTTTTCTGTTAACTTCCTAGAGAGAATATACTTACTCATGGCCGATGGACTGGGGCTGTAGAATCTTTATAATTGTTTATTCAAGTACCCAAATTTAAATTTATATGGGTTTTACGTGTTAAAGAAAGAACCTGGGCTATTTTTGTTCTTGTTTTTTGTAAGGATGTTCCTGAAACTTACATAGACCTTTCTGTCCAACTAGGTTGATGCAAGTTGGAGAAGAATTTTGTGGTAGCAAGTCTGAAGTTTTGCAGGAATCTATTAGAAAACAAAGTATCAATTATTTCAAGAACCACCACAGGTAAAAATTCAAGAAGATATGAATAAATGCAGTAGGTGGTGAGACTGTTTATCTAAGGCCTACTTGTATAAGATTAGCTGGTTTAAAGCCATTTTTAACTTTTAATAAATAAATTTATTATATCTCTGAAGGACAGTTGGGGTTACTTCATCACGAATATACTAGAAAGTATTGTCATTATTCATTGTAAATCTTAAATTCTTTCTTTTGAATGTGTTGATTATAGGCAGAATTTCTCTGTGTGCTGGCAGCTGCTTCCCAAATAACCACTCAGAGATTTAATACTAATTATAAATATTTGACCAATTGCTTAGGCTTATTACCACCTAGTTCTTACAACTTAAATTATCCCATTTCTATTACTCTGTGTGCTGCCTCAAGGCTCTTGGTTTTTACTGCTCCTGCTCCTGCATGTCCTGCTTCATTTTTGTCTGACATAATTTCTTTATGTTCATGAACTAACAGTTTGTACTCACCCAGAGCTATTATTCTTCTGCTAGATGTTATGGATAGTGCAAATATTCTAGCTGAGGCAGTAACAGCCTAGAATGATCTAGTACTGTATGGTTATCAAAATATCCTACTTAATAACACATTCATGTGATTTCATCATTGCTCTGTCAAAATTATAAAGCATTTCCAAGGGTTCTGATGGTGCTTTGAGTAGTATCCAGGAAAATTGTCACCTTTTTAGAAGAAATAAACTTCTCTTATGCCTAAGAAAGGTTTATTGTTTTCAAGATTATGATAAGGGACTGGACACATGGCTCAGCAGTTAAAAGTATATACTGCTCTGCACAGGACCTGGTTTAGGTTCCTAGCATCCATTTGTTGGCTCACAGCCTTCTGACCTCTGAGGTTATTGTGCACATATGATGCGAATATACATAAAATTAAAGGAATAAATATTTTTAGAAGATTATGAAAAGCTGAAAAACAGTACTTCTTTTCCCTTCAGGATATATTCAGCAAATTTCAAGACCAGCTCTCTGAAAATTATAATTAACTTATTAAGAAAAATATATTAGGGTATAGTAATATTATGTTAAGAATTTTATGATGAGCAGCAGAGACCACAGCCAATAGAATAAATGTTTAGCATGTATGAGGTCAAATCAATTGGATCAATCTCCAACACCAATTCTTTTTTTAAAATGTATATTAGTGATAATGCAGACAATTTATTATCTGGGTGAACACTCAATACCATCACAAGTAAGAGGAAACCAATGGCAGAGATTTTGCTGAGATACCAAGGAAAGTATCTGAATGAAGCAGTGTAAAGGATAAGGCAGGGAGTGCTATGGCCACAAGACAGCAGGGATTCCAACAGCCACTAGAACCTGGAATAGGTGCATAGATTTTCCCTAGACCAAAGTCTCTGGAAAAGGACAGCCCCACTTTCATCTTGATTTCAACCTTTAATTCCAAATGCAGATGCTGTATTTCCTGCCTCCAGATCTCAGTGAGAATAAATTCCTCTTTCTTTAAGTCACTCCATTTGTGGTGATTTGCTGTAGGAAACTAGAGTGGAATTGATTGGTTCTGTAGTAACTATGTTTAACATTTTGAGAAACTGTCAAAATTGTATTCCAAGCATTTAACAATGTTTTATAGTTATACTGGTATTGAGTGAGGGGTTCCAGTTTCTCCAGTCTCTTGTTGGTGTTTAGTTCTGTGTTGGGGGAAGTTTCTCTTCCATGAGCAGTTCCCAAATAAACACATTGAAACTTATTAGTTGTAAATACTTGGCCCATAGTTCAGGCTTATTACTGACTAGCTCTTAGAACTTAAATTAACCCATTTCTATTAACACATGTATTACCATGTGACTGTGGCTTTACCTGTCCTCCAGCATGTCTTGCTCCCTCTGTGTCTCTTGGTGACTCTGTTGTCTCTGCCCTTCTTCCTCCCAGCATTCTCAGTTTGGCCGTCCTGCCTATACTTCCTGCCTGGCTACTGGCCCGTCAGTTCATTATTAACCAATGAGAGTAATATATGTTCACAGTTTACAGAAGGATTATTCCACAGCATCTCTGTCTTTTTGCTTGTAACTGTTCTGGTAGATGTAAGTGGTATCTTGTGGTTTCAGTTTGCGTTTCCTTAATAAATGAAGATGCTGCCAGCTTTTTATGTGCGTATTGGCTTTTTATGTATCTTCTCTGATGATGTATGTTTAAAGCTCTTGCCCATTTTTAACTGGGTTATTAGTCTTTTCAATGTTAAATTGTAAAATTTTATAGTTTTAGTTCCTAGTTAGACTTACTGGTTTTCCCCTGTGGTTTTTAATAAAAGACACAATCATTTTAGGAATTACCAGCTGTTACCTGTCCAAACACTGCTTCAGCTCTTTCTTCCTCTCTTCTTTGTGCGATTGCATGAACCTGATATCTTTTGTTCTTCCTTTTCCTTTCTCCCTCCCTCCTTTTCCTTTCTGTGTGGTTGCGTCTGCATGCATGTGTGTGTGAGTTTCTGTGCGTGTATTTGCAGCCCAGAGGTTGACATTGACTGGTCTTTCTCTGAGTACTCTTCACTCTATTTTTGAGACAGGGTCCTTCACTGATATAGAGCTTACCAGTTCTGGAAGGCTCCCTCCTATTTCCATTTCCCTAACACTGAAATACAGGTTTCTACCTGGCTGTTGACATGGGTGCTGGGAATACAAGCTCAGTTCCTCATGCTAGTGTAGCAAACATTTTATCAGTGGAGTCATTTTCTGTTGCATGCTCACTATATCTGTGTGTGTGTGTGTGTGTGTGTGTGTGTGTGTGTTATCTGTTATCCATTTATCTGTCCATCTATCATCATCATCATCATCATCATCATCATCAGTCATTGCTCTACCTAATGTTAAGATCTCTTCTGTTCAGTCATTTTACTTAAAATCAGTGCTTTGTAATTTGTGCTTCAGCTTGTAGGTAATTTCTGGTAACCCTGCTGTGCCATTTTACTTATCCAATCAGGCTTTAACTGAAGGTATTCTATTTTTCAGTTCTCAAATGCCTTTTTGATAGTTGACTTTTAAAATTTACATATTTATTGAGATATAGTCTCTGTGTAGCCCAGGCTAGCCTGAATGATAGTCCTTTTCATCCTCATAGTATTGTAATTTCAGGTACATACCGTGATATCTGTTCATGAATACCTATAACTTGAAGTTAGGGTGCTGACATCTCCAGCAGAACAAGTTCCTGGATGTTTTGTATTTCCATATGAAATTTATTATTTTTTAAGTTTCTGTGAAGAATTATGTTGGAATTTTCATGGGGTTGTGTAGAATCGTAGATTGCTTTTGGTAGGATGACCAGTTTCACAATATTAGTCATCCAATTCAGGAGCGGGACATCTTCCATTTCCTGGAATCTTTTTCAGCATCTTAATTTTTTCATTGTATAAAGTATTCTTAACCTCTTTGGTTAGATTTATTCCTTTTTTTTTTTTTTTTTTTTGCTCTCGGGGCGAGGATAGTGAGTCGTATGGTCTTGATTTCTCCTCGATATTTTTGTCATGTGTATATGTGAAGGCTCATGATTTTTAAGTGTTAATTTTGTAGTCTATAACTTTGCTAAGTATATTTATGAGCTGTAGTACCTGCCTAATTATCCCAGTATTGAGAAGTGTTCCTATTTTTCTAGACAACTTTTTTTACTCATTCTTTGTCTTCGAATTTCAATTTATTAAAAAAAGGTCTTGATTTTGTTTTTAGCATGGTAGCAATAGCTGGTGGCATATTGAAGAAAAAGAAGGACTCACCAGGTTTTTATTCATGTAGAAGTAAAGCCTTGCTTTTCTGCATTTTTCTATATAATGTAGCGATGACTCAGAACATCCAGTAAGAGCAGTAGTATGAAAAGCATCCCCTATAATGCAGATAGTGAGGAGACTGCTGGAGAGGGAGTGCTGACCTGCTCAGTTTTAAGTGCATTGTGGAAATAGACACTGCTGAAGACCTTTGTAGAATAACAACCTTGGTATCGTCACTTAGCAGTCTGACATATTATGATACACTAATACATAAATATTTGTGATTTTGTATAACCCGCTAGTTGTTTATTTTGGCACTGGTATATGAATAGTTAAGATAAATTTAAGTATGTTGGCGACAGTTTTTAATTTAGTTCTTTAGTAAAAATTGTATTTGTCTTTTCTTCCTTCCTTCCTTACTCCCTTTCTTTCTTTCTTTTTTTTTTTTTTGGTATTTTGAGACAGGGTTTCTCTGTGTAACAGCCCTAGTTGTTCTGGAACTCTCTCTGTAAACCAGTCTGGCCTCAAACTCACAGAGATATGCCTGCCTCTGTCTCCTGAGTGCTGGGATTAAAGGCATGTGCCAGTACTGCCTGGCTAAAAATTCTATTTTTATACATCACTTTTACACTTTTAGAAATATTTAGCTTAGTAAATATTTGACATATGTTTATTATGTTTCTCTCAAGGATCATGGTATAGCTAACAGAAGCAAGCTTTTGTAGTTTATTGTGCTAATCTGAATGCTTCAAAAGGGGATTATGATAATGATAATTCTGTTGTGATACTGTATTTTGTTTCCTCAGTCCTTGTATTTTCTTCCCTTTTTTTGTTTAGACTGTTTTTTTTTTTCTTTAAGAATACGACTTGATGAACTGAGAATGTTCTTAGAGAATGAGACATGGGAGCTTTGCCCTGTTAAATCAAATTTCAGCATCTTGCAGCTTCATGTAAGTTTTTCTTAAGAACAAAGAAATATGTCTTCTAGTAACTATTTTGAATTTTTTCTTTTAATAACAAAAACATATATGTGAGAGCTCCTTCCTTGAAAGGGATTCCTAACAGATTCTTTATTAAGAATTTACTACGGATGAACCTGAAGCCTATCTTATAATATTCATCTTACATGCTTGAGTAAACTATGTTGACTAAAAAAAGTAACAGTTACAATGAATTTGCTTTTGAATTCAAAAAAGAACCCAGTGTTTTATTGAAGGTTTTCAGAAAATGAGTCAGTTTTTGGTATCATTAACTTAAAATGCTTATTTGTATATGTAAAGTATTAGCAATTTCCTGAAGGCGTTAATGGGCACTTAAGTTATAGTTCAGTTGTAGATTTGCTTCTCTTGTCAAAATGCTTGATAAATGAAAGATATTTATGAGAAATACTAATTATTATTAGTTAGTTGGATTCTTTGGAAAGAACAGTTTGGGAAAAACTCTTTAATTGGTTTGATTGAGATGCAATGTAGTAAATATTCCTGCATCAGTGATTATGTTGTAGTTCATGGCCTGAAAGTACATTTTGTTTAGTGATTCCTTCAGGTAGAATGGCTTCCTAGAATAAGAAAAAAAATCTCAATATACTTAATTATTATTAAGTATATAATATACTTGATTATTATTATTTTTAAATTTTATTTTGTATGTTTGGGTGTTTTGCCTTCATGTATTTTGATAGTTGGCTTTTAAAATTTACATATTTATTGAGATATAGTCTCTGTGTAGCCCAGGCTAGCCTGAATGATAGTCCTCTTCATCCTCATAGTATTGTAATTTCAGGTACATACCGTGATATCTGTTCATGAATACCTATAACTTGAAGTTAGGGTGCTGACATCTCCAGCAGAACAGTGTACAGTGCTAGTGACAGTCAAATTACAGACAGTGATTAGCTGCCATGTGTGTGCTGGGAATTGAACCTAGGTCCTCCAGAAGATCAGCTAGTGCTCTTTACTGCTGAGCTGTCTCCCTATGTTTAATTTAATAGGAAGATAGTTTTGATGTTATGTAGTTTCATATTCAGTCCTTTCCTAATATGGTAATACGAAAAACACTTAACAGTGATAATCAGTACATGCTCAAGGACAAGAAAAGTAACGTAAATTTTAATTAGCATTAATGAATAACATTAAATTAGCAGAGTCTGTGACTTCTACAGTAGTTGTAATTCCTTAACATTTAAAATTTTTAAGCTAATATTTTAGAGTATATTTAAATAATTTTATTGAATTCTATTTAATAGGTTGACTGTTAATAGATTGATCACACTATTTTAATGTGTACTTGGTATGATTATAAGAGCACTTTTAATAGAAAGATTTTATTTCTGACTAAGCAAGCTTTACTTTTTAAAAAATGGTTGCCTTGAAAGCTATTTACAACTTAAGTATTAAATGTTTTCCTTTAGATTTGTAAAAAATATCATGTTTTTATATTAAACACTTGTTTAGAGTTATAAAAACAGTGTCATGATTTTCAGGCATTGTGTCACATCTAATTTAACATGTAGTTGAAATTTATAAAGAAAACCACCTGGGGCCGAGACATGGTGGAATGGTAGAGTGGACAAGTCAGTGCACTTTGTAGAAATTTAAGGTACTTTTTCATGCTGCCCTTGGACCTTTTCAGACTCATACTGTATGACAGAGACTTAAATTTGTTATCAATAGTGTTAGGTATAGAAAAATGTTTATTTCTGTGGTAAGTTGTTAAGTCAAGAGTTTTGTGATTCAGATGAACTTTAGAGATTATTTGAACCTTTTCTCCAGTTAGCTGTAACCTTGAACTTGGCACTCAGTCTTTCCAAAATCTCCCAGTATGTTCATCTTTTTGATGTGAGTCTAGATTGTTCCTCCCATTTTAAAGATGAGGAAAATGAAGCAAAGAGAAGGCAGGTGACATTTCATAATGTCTTGACTTTAGCAGTCTGGAAGCAGCAGACATAGCTGGCCCAAATGTCATGCTCTTTGTTTCTTGGTCTCTAAAGGAAATTAACTGATAGTTACAGATACCAACATAATAAAGGTACACATGTACTTGCTATTCTTCATGTGTCTGTAAGGATGTCTTATGGCAGCAAGCATGAGTCAGCCATGTCTTAGCAGTTGATCTTTTGAAGGATATTTTGGCTATTTTACCAGCAGGACTTCTGTTACTTCTGTTGTGTCATTCAAATTTCTTGTCATTTGAAAATGTATCTCTCTCTGCCTTTCCTTCAAGGAAGGCCAGAGTTGCTTGACCAGGCCAAGCTGTTGACTAAGCTTTTTTTTTTTTTATAATGGTTACGTGTTTCTAAGATTGTGATCTCAGATGACTTGCAAGATGTAAAGGTGAATAACTTGAAGATCATTCTCTCCCCACTCTTTTAACTCTTTATTTATATTGAAGGGATGTATTTGTATGCTTGGATTTTATTGTTTTTATTACTTTTTCTAACAGCTATTTGCTCCTTTCTCAATGTGTAGGAATTTAAATTTCTGGAACAGTCTCGCTCCCCATCAGTTTCACCTAGTAAGCAGCCATTGGTGACTACTTCAAAACCCATGACTTTGTTTGAACAGTACTGTAGTGCTGGGAATCCATTTGAAATTCAAGCTAACCATAAAGATGAAGAAACAGAAGATGTATTGGCTTCTAATGGGGTATGTGATGTTTTTAAAATGCTTTGTGAAACAGAAGTAAGCTTTACTTTTTCAAAGTATTCTGAAGTGAACTGGTAATTTGCTGGGAGTGCTCACTTGTTTACCACTTACGTTCCTTCAATATACTGTGTCTCTACAGAATGACTCTATACTGTGCTTCATTCACCACGGTGTCCTGAAACACTAGTTTATTCTTGTTGGCTTCATATTCCTTTTAGCATATTTACCTAGTCGTGGTTTTTTTTTTTATTCTCATTGAAATATTTTGGTGACTAACACAGAGAGATGGCTGAGGGACTAGTGCACTTATACTTTTGTCATAACTCCACTTCTGAATAACTAAGTTGGTATTCCCAAATTCCATGTCTTTTATCAGAGTAAGGCTGTCTTAGTCGTTGTTCTGTTGCTGTGAAGACACACCATGACCAGAGCAACGCTGATAAAGGGAACATTTCATTGGGGCTGGATGACAGTCCATTATCATCATGGTGTGCAGCATGGTGGCTCACAGGCAGACATGGTGCTGGAGAAATTCCTAAGAGTTCTATATCCGGCTCTATACAGGCAGCAGGAAGAGACAGATACTGTGCCTGACATGGACTTTTGAAACTCCAAAGCCCATCCCCAGTAACAGGCTTTCTCCAACAAGTCCACACCTTCTAGTACCTCTCAAATAGTGCCACTCCCTGGTGACTAAGCATTCAAATATATGGGGCTATTCATATTCAAAACACCACAAAACTTTTGTCCAGTTGCCTAACAGTGTATTTAAAATTTAGAGGTATGTTCTGTTAACAGCCCTTTGAGCAGCTTGAGACAATAGGAAATGTAGGGACTGCTTAGTTGGTAGGAAGGGTTTAAGTGCAGTGACATCACATTGGTTTACTTTACAATTGTGCCTTCTGCTGTGTCTGTATGTTCTGTAGAGAGCAGTGCCTTGCCTCATAGTCTTCTGTAGCATATTTTCAGAAATGTGTCATTTGACCCAGGGTATTACCCTTTGTGCTCTGTAATTTTCGGGGGAGCACACTATGACTTTTAATTTTAGACTTGATTTAACCAAATGAGAATTGTTTAGGTTTGAGAAAATCTATCTCTTTTATTTTTTTATTTTAGTTTTAGAACCTAATTTTGGGCAGTTTTTTTAAAATTGATTTTATTGAGCTGTATATTTTTCTCTTCTCCCCTCCCTTCCTCTCCCTTCCTTCTACACTCTCCCATGATCTCCATGCTCCCAATTTACTCAGGAGATCTTGTCTTTTTCTACTTCCCATGTAGATTAGATCCATGTATGTCTTTCTTGGGTCCTCATTGTTGTCTAGGTTCTCTGGGATTGTGATTTGTAGGCTGTTTATTTTCTTTATGTCTAAAAGCTAGTTATGAGTGAGTACATATTATATTTGTCTTTCTAGGTCTGAGTTACCTCACTCAATAGAATGTTTTCTAGATCCATCCATTTGCCTGCAAATCTCAAGATATCATTTTTTTGGCTATGTAGTACTCCATTGTGTAAATTACCACATTCCCCTTATCTATTTTTCAGTCGACAAACATTTAGGTTGTTTCCAGGTTCTGGCTGTGACAAACAAAGCTGCTGTGAACATAGTTGAACACATGTCCTTGGGGTACAATTGAAGCATCCTGGGTAATGAAGAAGTAATAACTGGGTCTTGAGGAAGGTTGTTTCCTAATTTTCTGAGAAATCTCTATACTGATATCCAAAGGGGCTCTACCAGTTTGCACTCCCACCAGCAATGCAGAAGTGTTCCCTTTACCCCATATCCTCTGCAGCATAAGTTGTCATCAGTGTTTTTGATCTTGGCCATTCTTACAGGTGTAAGATAAAATCTCAGAGTTGTTTTGATTTGCATTTCTCTGATGCCTAAGGATGTTGAGCATTTCCTTAAGTGTCTTTCAGCCATTTTAGATTCCTCTATTGAGAGTTCTCTGTTTAGGTCTATAACCCCTTTTTTTTATTGGATTATTTTTCTTTTGAGGAACAATTTTTTGAGTTCTTTGTATATTTTGGAGAGCAGTGCTCTGTCTGATGTGAGGTTTGTGAAGATCTTTTCCCATTCTGAAAGCTGCTGCTTTGTCTTGTTGACTGTGTCCTTTGCTTTACAGAAGCTTCTCAGTTTCAGGAGGTCCCATTTATTGTTTCTCTCAGGGTCTCTGCTACTGGAGTTTTATTTAGAAAGTTATCTCCTGTGCCAATGTGTTCAAGTGTACTTCCTACTTTCTCTTCTGTGAGATTCAATGTGCTTGGTTTTATGTTGAGGTCTTTGATCCATTTGGATTTTAGTTTTGCGTTCTTCTACATACTGACATTCAGTTATGCCAGCACCATTTGTTAAATATGCTTTCTTTTTTCCATTTTATATTTTTTGCTTTGTCAAAAATCAAGTGTTTGTAGGTATGTGGATTGATAACCAGCTCTTCAATTCAGTTGTCTTGCTGTTTGTTTTTATGCCCATACCAGGCTGTTTTCAGTACTGTAGCTCAGTAGTAGAGTTTGAAGTCAGAGATTGTGATGCCTCCAAAAGTTCCTTTATTGTACAGGATTGTTCTGGCTATCCTGAGTTTTTTGCTTTTCCATATGAAGTTGAGTATTGTTCTTTTGAGGTCTGTAAAAAAATTTGCTGGGATTTTTATGGTCATTGCATTGAAATCTGTATATAATGTTTTAGGGATGCCTATTAAGTCCATTTGATTCGTAACATCTGTTAGTTTCTTTATTTCTCTGTTAATTTTCTGTCTGACAGATCTGCCCATTGATGAGAGTGGGCTGTTGAACTCTCCCACTATTAGTGTGTGGGGTTTAATATGTAATTTAAGCTTTAGAAATGTTTCTTTTACATATGAGGGTGCTCTTGTATTTGGGGCATAGATGTTCAGTTATGCCAGCACCATTTGTTGAATATGCTTTCTTTGTTCCATTGAGATTTCCTCTTTATGGATTTTTCCTGTGGCTTATATGAAATGTTCTTTTTTTGTCTCTTTTGATTGATTTTTTTTTTTTAAATTTCAAGTCTGTTTTGTTAGATATTAGGATAGCTACACTCGCTTGTATTTGGTTCATTTGATTGGAATATTTGTTCTCAATCCTTTACTCTGAGGTAATGTCTGTCATTGAGCTTTGTAGAAGGAGAGAACTGCTTGTTGGTTCCCGGCTGCCCGACTACCTTAGACCTAAAATAATCACACATAAACTATATTAATTAAATCACTGCTTGGGACATTAGCTTTAGCTTCTTATTGGCTAACTCTTACATATTAATTTAACCCATTTTTATCAATCTGTGTATAGCTACGTGGCTGTGGCTTATTGGCTAAAGTTACCAGTGTCTGTCTCCAGAGTTCCATGGCTTATCTCTGACTCTGCCCTTCTTTCTCCCAGCATACAACCTAGCTTTCCCTGCCTGGTCCTGTTCTTCCCTGCCATAGGCTCAAAGGAGGAGTTCTTTATCCATTAACCAATAAAAGCAACACATAGACAGAAGGACCTCCACACCATTTCCCATTTTCCATTTAAAAAAAAGGAAGGCTTTAACTTTAACATAGTAAAATTACATGTAATAAAACGGTTATCAAGCAAGGATTACAGTTACAATATTTATTTCTATTTCCTATCCTTCAACTCCATCACAGCCTCCAGAATGATATAATATTAAGTAAGTAAAAAGGGGGTACATTTTAATCAACTTCCAAAACTCTAGAATTGACAGAGACATCTCACTGACTGGACAGTTACCCAAAATTCTTTTGTACCAGTGGAATATCTATCTTCAGCCTGCTGGCCCATAGTATCCAGCAGACTTTTCCATGAAGCAGGAAATTTCAAAGACAGTTCTGCCTATATTGGCAGTTTGTCAGTCATTTTCTTCTGTGTCCTGCAGAATGTCTGGCAGACTCTATCATGAAGCAGGAACCCCAAAGGATTGTCTCACCTTTAGGCAAGTTCAGCAGTCATTTCTCTGTGGGTCCTATATGTTCAGTTCAGCAGTTCAGGTAGGAGCAGTTTCTTGCCTAGATGGCTAACCAACTCCATAAGGAGACTCTTCAATGCCCATCTTCCTCTTGAAGTAGCTTGTGCTGCCAGGAGCAGATGTGTCTCCTAGTCATGAAATGTCCTAAGATATTAAATTAAAACATTTTAAATACCATATTCTGAAGATCTCTGAAAGATTTGAAGAATATCTAACTGAAATATATCTCTATATATCTAGAAAATCTAAGAAAAATGACTACACGCTTGACTATTATAGATGAGTATTTGTTAACTTATACTTCTTAATTATATGTTACATTTTTAAATGAGCTACATGAACACAATACTTTAATGAAGATCAGAAATACATATACATTTAACAACATTGACCTTAAATTTGAATCAATAAACCAAGAGCCATACCAGTGCAAATTATTCATATCTATATCATATCTCCCTTTAAATGTAAACAAACATTTATAGACAATATTTGGGAATATGGGCGTAGTTTTCTCCATACTGCTTCATGCTGATTATTGGACATAGTAATTTTGGGGGTTGTTCATGGCATCCTTTGGGGGGGGGTGTTCTTTTTCCATCAAACCACACCAGTCTGGAAGCAATCCACAGGCTCTCATCCTCTGTAGAAACAAAAGAAGAACCTCTTTTCCAAAGCAACATATCCTTAGACTTAAATTTGGAAGTCATGATAACTTTATAATATACATGCTGGTTTAGCTTAGCAGTCCATATAATGAAATGTCTCTCTGTACTTAGCTTCTTCACAGTCAAAAGATTAAAAGATAACACAATAATCTACATAATCCAGACTCTGAATTTTCCATTTTTTCTTGGCTTATTTTTCTTTTCTACTTTTAATCTATGACTATGTGTACTCTGTCTCTTTAAAGACCTAACCCTTTTCTTGACTCTCTATACTCTTTTTTCTTCTTTCTTCCAAGCCTACGTACATTTATCCAACACTATGACTCAGCTGGATTTGTCTTTATTGCATATCTGTAATTCTTTGCTGTCCAGGAGCACTTTTTAAAATGCTAAGTCCTTCTTAAAACTTAAGTAATGCCATTACTATCCTGTATATGATACTGCCTGCTTGTCCACCCAGTCCAGCATGGTGGAGCCTCTGAGGCCCATGCACACAGCCCCATTCTCAGACACGCAGCTAGTCCATGTTGCTGTTAACCAAGCTGCAGCAGTCTGCTTGCAAACCCCATCCAAATGCTCCGTCTCCTGAAAGAGCCAGAAGTCACTGGCAGCAAGGCCCAGAAAGCTGGCATTTCTAAAGGTCGTGGCAAAATCAGGAAAACCTCTTTTAAGGAAGCTGTGACATGCCGCCAGCAGACAGCGCGAAGCTGTGTTAAATTCTGTACTTTTGTGTCTAGAATTCCTTTTCAAGCTTTCTCAGGTTTTACATGGATTTTAGTCAACCACATTGGTGCCAGTTTGTTTAAGGAGAGAGCCACTTGCTGGTTCTTGGCCACCCGGCTAGCTCAGACCCCAAATAATCACACAGAAACTGTAGTCACTAAATCACTGCTTGGCCAATTAGTTCTTGCATCTCATTGGCTAACTCTTATATCTTATATCTCCATTAATCTGTGTATCACTATGTGGCAATGGTTTACCGGCTAAAGTTCTAGCATCTGTGTCTGGTGGGTCTACATGGCGTCTCTCTAACTCCAACCCTTCTTTTTCCCAGCATACAGCCTAGCTTTCCCTGCCTAGTTCTGTTCTTCCCTGCCATAGGCTCAAAGCAGTTCTTTATTCTTTAACCAACAAAAGCAATACATGGACAGAAGAAGCTCCCACACCAGAGATTGAAGTGTGTTTCTTGTATGCAACAGGAGGATGTATTGTGTTTTCTTATCAAATCTGTTAGCCTATGTCTTTTTATAAGTGAGTTGAATCCATTTATATTAAGGGATGTTAATAATCAGTGATTGCTAGTTCCTGTTTTAGTTTTTTGTTGTTGGTAATGTTATTGTGTAAGTTTTTCCCTTCTTTGGGATTTGCTGCTGTGAAAGCATCTGTTGTCTGTGTTTTTGTGGATGTAGCTAACTTCATAGGGTAGGAGTTTTCCTTCTAGTACTTTGTTTAGGGCTGGGCTTGTGGCTAGGTATTGGTTAAATCTGGTTCTGTCATGGAATATCTTGTTTTGTCCATCTATGTAATTGACAGTTTTGCTGGGTATAGTAGTCTAGGCTGTCATCTGTGGTCTCTTAATGTCTGTTTAATGCTTGACTAGGACCTTCTGGCTTTTATTGTCTCCAATGAGAAGTCAGGTGTAATTCTGATAGGTCTGCCTTTATATCTTACTTGGCCTTTTTCCTTTGCAGCTCTTAATATTCTTTCTTTATTCTGTATGTTTAGTGTTTTGATTATTATGTGTCAAAGGTACTTTTTTTTGATCCTGTCTCTTTGCTGTTCTTTATGCTTCTTATGTCTTCATATATATATCTTTCTTTAGGTTGGGAAAGTTTTCTTCTGTGATTTTTTTTGAATATATTTTCTGTGCTTTTGAGTTGAACTTCTTTTTCTACTATCACTATTATTCTTAGGTTTGGTCTTTTCATGGTGTCCTATATTTTCTGAATATTTTGTGTTAAGCTTTGGTTAGATTTTATTGTTTTTATTTTGGACAGGTGAGTCTCTTTCCCTTTATTGTATCTTCATTGGTTGAGAGTCTCTCTTCTATCTCTTGTATTCTGCTCTTTATGCTTGTATTTGTGGTTCCTGATCATTTCCCCCACAATTTCCATTTCCATAAATGATGTGGGACATCCTTCTGTCCATGTGTTGCTTTTATTGGTTAATAAATAAGAACTGCTTTGAGCCAATGGCAGGGGAGAACAGAACTGGGGGGGGGGGTAAGCTAGGCTGTATGCTGGGAGGAAGAAGGGTGGCATCAGAGAGACGCTATGGAGCTGCCGCCAGAGTCAGACATGCCAGATCTTTGCTGGTAAGCCATGACCTCGTAGTGATATACAGATTAATAGAAATGAGTTAAATTAAGATGTAAGAGTTAGCAATAAGAAGCTAGAGATAATGGGCCAAGCAGTGATTTAATACAGTTTCTATGTGGTTATTTTGGAGCTAAGCTAGCCAGGTGGCCAGGACTAACAAGCAGGCCCTACTCCTACACAGAATTCCATTGGTTTGGGTTTATTTATTGTCTCTATTTTGGTTTTCGGGTCTTGAATCGTTTCCTTCACCTGTTTGATTGTTTTTTTTTTTTTTTCCCCCTTGGTTTTCTTTAAGGGATCTGTTGATTTCTTACTTTTTTTTTGTCTTTTTTTTCCCATTTCTTTGAGGAGGGAATTTTTCATTTCCTCTTTAAGGGCCTCAAACATTCTCCTAAAGTTATTTTTAGGTTATTTTCTTCTGCTTCATCTATATTTGGGTGTTCAAGTCTTGTAGGGCTACTAGTTTTTTGGTTCCATATTTCTCTTTGTGGTATTGAGTGTGTTCTTACATTGTCTACTCATTTTCTCCTCTGATTGGTGTAATTGGGGCTGTGTCTCAGGTGATCAATCTTCCAGGTACCAGTGAATCCAAGGCTCAGATGGTTGTTTCTTGTGGTTCATTCAGGGCCATGGTTCCAGTAACCCCTAAGGTCTTCTGGTGTTCCCAGGGTTCACTCAGTGCTCCCGGGTGTCGCTCTGCAGTCCCAGGGTTGTTCAGCCCTGCTCCCATGGAGGTTGCTTGCTTGGGGCTGTTCCAACTGAGGTCACTGGCTCAGCCCTGCTTCTGTGGAAGTCCTTGCTTCAGGCCTGCTCTGGTGGAGTCACTGGCTCAAGCTTTCTAGTGTGGAGGTCACTGCTTTAGGCCTGCTCTGGCTGGGGTCACTGGTTCAGGCCTGCTGTGGTGAAGGTTGTTGCCTCAGGCCTGTTCCCACAGATGTCACTGGCTTGAGGCTGGTCCTGCCAAGGTCTCTGGCTCAGGCCTGCTACCTCAGATGTCCCTGACTTGCACCCGGTTTGCAGAGGCTCAGGTCTTAGCTTCCTTGTACCTGCTCCTTTGGAGGTTGCTACCTCAGGCCTGCTCTGGTGGAGGTTGCTAGCTCAGGCATGCTTTGGAGGAGCTTGCTGGCTCAGGCCTGTTTCCGCAGTTGTCCCTGGCTTGGGCCTGCTCCCCCTGGAGGTCCCTGGTTTGGGCCTGGTCCCGCAGAGGTCTCTGGATTTGGCCTGCTCTCTCAGTGGTCACTCCCTGTGGAGATCACTGCCTTGGTCGTTGGCTCAGGCCTGCTCTGGTGGAGGTCATTGGTTCAGGTCTTGGCAAATTTTTGAGGCAGGGTATCTCTCCATGGTTTTGACTGACCTGGAACTCACTATGTAGACCAGACTGGTCTCAAACTCACAATGATATACCTGCTTCTGCATCCTGAATAGAATTCTTGCCTATATGTTGATAGGATCACTGTGTATCTAAGTACAGGGAATTGTAATGAATTTTTTAAAAAATAATTATTAGTGTAGAATCTAATCTTTCTAGATATAATATAAATACTTAAGTCTCTGGTTCATATCTGAATAAGGCCTGCCGTTTTGCCCCAGTAGCAGATTACCTAAAAGTAGAATTTAGGGCACAAACGTCTTTCCATGTTGTCATCATGTGTGTCTCCTCAGCTGCATATGTGGTTAAGATATATATGGAGGCTTTAGGATTCAAGAGATATAATTTCTGAGAGAACTTGGCACAGTACATGGTCACAACTGCAGAAAATACCAACAAATGTTTGGTCAGGGTATGCCTGACACTGATGATGATGAGGTGGTGCTACCTACCTTGCTTTGCAGCTTCCTTTCTCTGCCGGCATTGGTCCATAGTGCCATAACAGCAAGGAAGATGTTAGGAAGGAACCCTTACTTCAGGAGCGAGCCTCTCAGGATGCCTCTTGGTGCTATGTTACCTTTTTAGCTGTTTATGCAGCTGAACATCCTCACAGTTAGATGAGTAGTCTGTACGCTGAGTGTATTTATTAAACTAAAGTAGTAGTTCTAGGGCTAGAATTGAATCCTCAACCTTTTAAAGAAGTAACAACTTGAAAGTAAATATTGCAAAACCACCAGAAGATCTTTTTAAGTCTAAAATACACTCTTTATTCTTTGCTGTTCAGTGGCGTATTAGTTGTGGTTGTTAATATTTGGTTTGTTTTCATTTACAAATATAGAACACTAATGGTATTTTCATTTTCCTTTCTTTATGAGCTATTTAAATTAAGATAAAAAAGAAAAATGGAAAGAGATTTGATTCTTCATGGTAAAATTAAAACTAAATTAAGAATTTTCCTTTAGCCATTTCTTTAAAATTACATATATTTTGTGCTGAGCGATTACAGTGAAGTGACCCTGTGTTGCATTGCTGCATTTCCCGCTGTGTCTCTGCAGTATGAATCTGATGAGCAGGAGAGAGCCTATCAGGAGTCTGACAGTGACAGTGACGTCCCCGAGGAGCTGAAGCAGGATTACGTGGATGAGCAGACGGGCGACGTGCCCGTGAAGAGGTGACTGATGTGGGCCTGGGTGGCGCTTACATTCCTTTGACGGTTAAGAGAACAAAATTTAAAATTTTAAGTGGTTATTGATATGGCAGTAATTAAGTATCTTATAAAATTATTTCTGAGAGACTTGAATGTGTAGGTTTCCCCCATAACAGTGAAATTATAGGAAAAAGAACATAGTATTTATATGAAAAACTCTAGTTAAGCAAAGCCTAACTTGGTGTTCCTCAAATCAATTTACTTAATGAAAATTTACTGTTATTGGTTCAGAAAATATCAGTTGATTCTACTAGGGCCCACTGGCTTAAATGTAGCTTTTCTTTTGACTTATACAGCATATTTGACATTATAAAAATTGCTCTGAAATTTGCTCATTCAGTCAGTGGTATTATGTAGTCTTCTGTCCCACAGAACTTTCACCAATCTATATTCTTTTTCTTGTACATTAATTCCTCAGAGTAGTTGCTTTATTATAATTTTTTTGTGTATGTTTATCATTGCCATTGATTTTTGCAGCAATATTCTAATTTCTTTTTAATTTTGTTTTATTGAGAATTTTATATATGAATACTACATTTGCATCATTTCTAGCTCATCCTCTTTCAACTCTCATATCCCTTTCCACTCCTTCTCAAATCCATGACCTCTTTTTAGTCCTGTTGTCACACATACTTACCATGCACACGTGCACACGGTATAGTCTGCTCAGTCCATTTAATGTTGATCATGGATATGTGGGTTATATAACCTCTCAGGGGCTTGTCCCTGAGACAGACTGATTTCACTGTCTTAGCAGCCGTTAATTGCCAGTAGCTCATGGGGGTCTCAAAATTTTATCCTTCCATGTTCTCATTTTATTATAAAAGTTATAGTGTCATGCACTGGTGGAATGGCTGAATGGATGAAGGCGTTCGTTGCCAAGTGTGGTGACGTGGGTTTGAGCCCCAGCTTCCACTTGATAAGAAAGGACCTGCTCCCGTTGTTGCCCTGTGACATCCACACATGCACCTTGGCACTCAACATCACTGCCACCCCCACTCCCAAAATAAATGTAATTTAAAGAATAGAAAAATACTATCACAAGCTAATACCTTCTCAAGTCATAAAAGTTACTTTATCATCTCCTAAAAATATTGAGCCTAAAAAAAAAAAAAAATATTGAGCCTAATCAAAGGGCTTTCAGTTTGGAGATCAATCATTTCTGCACTGATCTTGCTTTTCTAGTCTTTTGGTTTTATATTTGATTTTTTTTAAATTAGGCTCCCTGCCAGTAATTAGGTTTTGTTTTATGGTAAACTTTACTCTTCAAAACTATGATAATTTTATTAAGAGTTATTGTCACTTCTATCCAATTAAATGGCCCTGATATGCTGAAGTGATTAATGTCAGATATTTTTAGTTAATACACACATTTATTTAAATGATAGATTTAAGTATACTTTACACTTAGTTAACAATTGATTAACTTGGAACCTTAACTGAGGTAATGCTCTCCTTAAGAGTGAAAATCCATATAGTTGTAAATATATTGATTGTGAAGGTTTGATTTTATTGGGTTTTGAATATTTGAGACATTAACATATCTTTGAGCTGGACAGGATGATTTTGTTGTATTTATTAGATATGTTTAAGAAATATTTTGGTGAAAGGAAAGCTGTTTTAATTGAAATGGACACGTAAGGTAGTGTGTGCTACTCATGGATGTGTGTCTCCAGTTTTGTTAGAGTTACTGTAGCTTCTCACCTCCAGACTCTCTCCCTTGTAAACCATTCTTATTGTACATTGAGATTTTTCCTTAGATAGGAATTTGATTCAATTCCTTGGTGTTTTCCTTGCTTATGTTTTATTGGCTCACCTTTGCAGTTAGAGAACCTGCACAATCCTTAGGCTTGATGATTTGGTGGCCCTGTCTCTGTTTGCCTCTCTCCTGGCACTGCCCTTTGCTCACACATTGTACGTGGCAGCAGACTCTGTTTGCTCTGCCTGATCCATAATCACATTCTTTCTAAAATATTTTTACTGATTTTCTGAGAATTTCATTCATTTTGATCATATTCATCTTAACATGTTATACCCTTCAAAAATGGCCTTATAGCCGGGCGGTGGTGGCGCACGCCTTTAATCCCAGCACTCGGGAGGCAGAGGCAGGCGGATCTCTGTGAGTTCGAGACCAGCCTGGTCTACAAGAGCTAGTTCCAGGACAGGCTCCAAAGCTACAGAGAAACCCTGTCTCGAAAAACCAAAAAAAAAAAAAAAAAAAAAAAAAAAATGGCCTTATAATATGTGTGTGTGTGTGTGTGTAACTTTTCTTTTGGAAATTGTGTTGACCTGTTGACCTAATACTCAGTCATCATATCTTCTTTTAATTCCAGTTCCATAGAGGATGTTTTTCTTAAAATTTTCTGAAATCCATAGGTTTGATACATTTGTGCCTAGGTGTATAACCTCTATAGGAAAATCCTGTGTTTCAGAAGTGTTAACAGATTTTAGAATGGTTGCCACTCCCAGGCGTAGTACACAGCTCCTGTATTGGCTCAGCCTCACATCAGACACACAACAAAAGCAGCCCAACTGCTAAGGGGCGTATCACAGAAACAGGTGGAATCATCTAAATGAACTCCAGGACCCAGAACTAGAAAGAACACTCACTTCATCAGGGGATTTAAGGAGTTAAAAAGTGACAGATAAGGAACTTAAAGAAGAAAGCAGACTTTTCTGTCCTGCCAGCAAGTTCCCACACAACCACACTGAGACCTAATGTTAATTATGTATGCTAGGCCTGTAGCTTAGCATTGCTACTAACTAGTTCTTACAACTTAAATTAATCCACAATTCTTATCTAAGTTTTATCACGTGGCTTATGGCTTGTTACCTCATTTTCTGCATATCTTGCTTCCTCTGCACCTGGCTTGAAACTCCTAAGACTCGGCCCTTATTCCCAGTCCTTTTAGCCTGGCTCTCCGTGTATGCCCCCAATGAGAGTAGTACATGTTTATAGTGTACAAAGATTGTTCCACAGCAGAATGGTGACCAAGAAAACACAGAAATAAGTGGAATAAAATAGTTGACTATTTGGGATTTGAAAACTGAATTCAGTAGAGATAGAGATGTTGACAAACACCTAGGGTGGAGTTTTCAGAATGCCTAGACTACATTTCTAGAACTTTTTATTTTTTTTTTTTTTGTTTACTGTTTCTCCTCTCACTGGGCTCTGAGTTCGCGTATGTGTAGGATTTCAGTAAATAATTTGTGAGTGGGAGCTAGATGATAAGCTGAGTAACTGATTGGTTTACTAGTCTGCAGTCTAAGGGCATTTCTTTTGTTTTCCATGTGAAGTGTTTCACGAGAGACCCTTAAGAGCAGGAAGAAATCAGATTACAGTCTAAATAAAGTGAACGCACCAATCTTAACAAATACAACGTTGAATGTAATAAGACTTGTTGGTGAGTAGCCATACCTTTCTATTTTTAAAAAATTATGTCAGTTATAGCTTGCTTTAGTTACTGAGTTATTTTTTACTTAAATTTCTTTGCATGATTAGTGTCTGCTGCAGTGAAGGATTTAAGAATGTTCTGTGTCAGTGCTTCTTATCTTGTAAATGTTCCACATAGTAGTATACAAATATTAGTGTCCATTTCATCTTTCCAGTTAGCTACTTAAGTTATTGTATCTTCTGATGTTTCTGAAGCATTCCAGCTGATTGAGTTAGAAGTCTATATACAAGGGTGATAGTGCCAATTTCACAGCACAGTATTTTTCTGTTTAATTGCCTCATAGAGCTTCCCAGCCTTGCTGTCAGAGAAGTGGAGTGCAGAGTGATTTCTGCTCTTCTCAGACAGGGTTTAACAGAGGAAACCTTCCAGTTGCAGGATGCGTCTTGTTACAGATAAGACGTTTAGATGATCTCGTCGAAGGCAAACAGGAACAATGCCATCCTAAACATACAGTGCCAAGGGGGATGTCGATTTTTAATGTTGGTATTTCAGCATCTTGTATTCTTCAGGCTTTATATTTCACAAATAGATCCATGCATTTGAGAGATAAGAGAGCTTTTCTCTGCTGTCCGTACCAGGCACGCATATTTGCAGCTGGCTGCAGAAGCTCTATGTTCTATTTGTGAGGTTGCCTTTTATCTACTGTTTTGTTTGAGTAACTTCAGCTTTCATGAAATGCTCTGTTATCTAAGATAATCTCTAAACATCATTAGTGAATATGATAAAATATACAAAATGCTTTAGTCCTACTTTCTCTAGAGAAAAATATGCAAAAGTCATATTGAAATGAGAAGAAAAGGTATATATTTTCAAGCCCCAGAAAAAAAGACAGATTCAAAAAGCTATTCTGTGGCTAATTATTGTCAGAATAATTAGCTTTTCTTCTTTTATCCAGGAGAGGTAGCAGAACAGTGGCATGAATAACTCTTTAGAATTTGCAGAATCAGAATTGAAAGGGCGCTAAGAGGTCGTCTGGTATAAGTCCCCCCAAATGAGATTTCTTTCAGTGGTTTCCGTAATATGTGGTACTGTCATGCTTTTGTCTCATGGCTCTGAGTTGCTCAAAGCCTGCTGTAGCACAAAACAGCTTACTCTGCTGTTAAACTGAGCTCGTTGCCAAGAATCCCTTCCCATGTTCAATTAGAATAGTTCTCAATTCTGTGTGTTAGAATTAGGCCCCTGAAAGATAGCATTACCTGAGCTTTTTGTGGTCTAGTTTTTCCACTGTCACTGATCAGCTACATGAAGGTAGCTTTCTGGCTTTCCTTTCCTCATCTTTCCACCCAGCCCTGTCACTCACTCCTGTGATCTTCACTGATAGATACTCTGAACCTTGTAGGGCCTTGTCATCTCTCTCAACCTCATGGGACTTAGAAGTATTTGATGTTTTGAATACACTGCTTGAGATGGTTTGTCTGATTTTGCTAACTGTGTTAAATTAGAAGCAGCTGTGCCATCCATATCAATGACTTTAGCCACATGAAGTGTCTGGAGGCAGTGCCAAGAAATGATATTCTGATAGGGAATGCGGAAACAGATAATGAAAATAATGCAGCTGGCCACATATAAAGGGTCTTTTATTTTTAAACCATACCCACTTCAAGTGACTAGAGGAGTCATATCTTAGTCTGAATGCTTTACAACACTAAAACAAAATGAACAAGGCTGTCATGTTTCCTTCTGTTAAATCCAACACCAAGCACAACTCTTAATTTCTTGGTTAGTGTAGAAATTTGAAGAAGGTTTGTATTCTTCTGTGTCTATTAGAAAGCAGTTCTATTCTTATTGCCCCACCCCCACCTCTACTCTGTGGACTTTTCTGTCTCCCTGGGGGTGACTTTCTCATCAGTTTGTGAATATACATAAAGTAGAATTTGAAGAGAGCCTCTCAAGGCAGGGGCAGGAGGTGGAGGGTGAGAGGCAAGAGGTGGGGGCTTAGTAGGTAGGGAGATGAGGAATGTCTTTACTGAATACTTGAGGACTAAATGGCAAAAGTAGTGCTTGTCCTTGTGTTAATAAGAGAAAAATGTTAGTGGGGCTCCCCATTTCAGAGGCTGGGAGACTTCCTTCTGATATCCTGTGTGAGCAGAAAGGCATGGGAGCCCATCTGTCCCACTGGGGACTAGCTTTGGCACTCAAGGGTCTGCTCCTTGAGGTAGGTTTTATTTGAACATGGTTGATAGGTTTGAAGGACAAGCATATTTCTAATAGCTACAGAGTTTACGACAACAAATACACTCAGATCTCTGCACTTAAATTGAAAGCAACATATACTGGTTTGAGGGATCTGGAGGCAGAGCATGGCTGTGGTGTGCATTCAGGGGAAGAGAGCCATTCCTTCACTGATAATTTTCTTTCTCACTGGCTTCATTATTTATTCATTTTACTACTGAGGATTTTAATTTGAAAGATAATGTGGGGAAGAGGCTTAAAATTAAAATGCCTCCAAGTTAAGCAAAACTGTTGAAGTCCAGATCCCTTTCCTTGGAGAAAGCACCCCACCGTTTCCTGCTTTCCTTTGGAAGTGCCCCTATGGTTTTCCAGGTGTGTTTAGTGTGCGCCTCCTCACTTGGTTGGTTTTCCTTTGGGTTTAAGACTCACCTTACACTGTGCATAGTATTCTTTATCATGCCTTTTCCCCATTTCACATTTCATGAAGCCTCATTGAAAACATCTTTGGTATATTGCAGCGTGTTCCATTCTCTCTTCTTCACACTCCTGACGTGTAGTTGCGTGCAGCTTAGCTTTCCACTCTGACTTTGAACATTTGTTGTTTCATCTGGCATGACATGATAGACAGGGGCACAGCAAATATTCTGGAAGAAGTCAGTTTGCTCATGTGAAAATACGACTTTAGAGCGCTTTTCTAAGTGCTTCCCCTGTCGGGATTAGAGAGTGCACACATTGTGCACTCCACTGCAGAGGCTCTGTTAGTTTGCTTTGCTGCCAACCATTTGGGAGGATTGGTTTCTCAGTCTCACTAACACATATATAGATTGAGATGCCTGTCTGACAGGTTAAATGACATCTCATTCAGATATGGATTTAATCATGTTTGCGTTCAAGCATCTTTTCATATGTTTAAACTACACTTCTATTTTTGAACTCCTGTTAATATCTCTAACTCATTTTCTATTTTAACTTTCATACTCTTTTTTTGAGCCTCTCTGCTTTGTTTCAGGCAGTCTGCCGTCTACTGAATATAAGAGTCATAGAAAGGCCCTTGCCCTTAAGGAGACCAACATAGGAAGTAACACACCAAACAGCAAAACTTGGGCTATTTTAGCTCCATAATAAATATGCAGAGAAGAGACATGGAGAAAAAATGATTAATGTTTCCCCTTTTGTTTAATGATTAATTGGCTTATTGGGAATGGGGCAGACATCCTGATGGACTTTGCAAGTTGAATATATCTCATAGATGAGGAAGTAGATAAAGTCGTTCTAGATAGAATGTATGTGTGCAGCACATTTAGAGAGAATGGTGTTTAGAGAGAATGGTGGTTCAGTTGGTAGGCATGTGTACAGCACATGGTATGTTTAATGAGCATGGTGGTTCAGAGAAGATGGCACTGAAAGGTAGGCAGGAACTACTGAAAAAGACCTCATGAAGTGCCCTGTGTAGACATGAGTCTCATTTTAAATTAGAAAGCAGTATTTTCATACGTGGTGTGTAAGGAAAAATGTATGATCTCTTTAGATTGTATATAATATTAACATTAATGCTGATATTTCATACGTTATTATAATGTATAAATTTGCTTTAAAACAACTTTAAATTACTTTCAGAGTTGCTAGCTCCATATATAGCCATGTGTATTAAGAGGTTGGCCAAGAAGCACAGTCTTTAGTATCTCTCTCTAGGAAATAATACTGGATATTTAAGGGGCTGAGCTAAAATATTCCAGGAACAGAATGAAAACTTAACAGGCACACAGGTGATAGACCTGTTAAGTTTTACTCCAGTTCTTATTGGGTACTTCCAATACATTGCCCAGGTTGGATTCTCTTTGTTTCCTGTATGCCTTATTTATTAGCCTTTCCATTTTGCCTTTGCATATGCTTCACACACACACACACACACACACACACACACACACACACACACCTGATGACCTCTCAATTAAGTGTGGTAGGATAATGAACATTATCTTAGCTTATATTTTATTCTTGCATATGCTCTTTTATACTATAAGCTCCAACCATTGAGAAAGAAAACAGGTTTTGCAGCATCTGTGTATAGCACCCAGCCAAGTACATTTTACTTTTGTAAATCTCCAGTATCTATAGAACCTTAATGTTGAAAATTTTGTCTCTCAGGGTAACCCTTTCCCAATGGTCGTTATTGCAGTGCCAGGGATTCCCTCCACCCTGGGTGCTTCCCTGTTCCACATGGGAGGTGTAGATATTGCTTGAGGAAATCTTGTGTTCCTTGGCTATGCCATTCAGGAGGTAGCCACATCTTTCTCTGTGTCTTCTACTGATGAGTTGGCCAAGGCAGATGACTTAGGTGTCTTGATTTTAGGTTCTGTCCATGACTGATATTTGGTTTCTTTTCTGTCCTCCTGCGTCTCTTCTCCAGGTCTGGAGTTGTGAAGAAAAGCTTTTAATTGTTTCTGTGAAACTTTTCCTTATCTTTAGATTGGACTGGATTTCCATTATACAGCATCCTATGCTCCCTTCAATGCATTCATCATAATTATAATTTTCTTAAGATAACACCAACAGCTGAGATTTATAACCTGTGTATCAACTGTGAATGTTTGATGTCTTGCGAATTCTTTTTAATATCTTTTTTAAACACCTGGAACTCAGAGACCCTATGAGATGCACCTGGAAGGTGGGAGAATCCAGGCTGTCCTTTCCTAAAGCCAACAAGCTCTTCACTTTGGTGAGAAGTTAAGGATACTAATTCCCATTTATGGACAGAGTTAAGTTACCACAGACTAGAAAGGAGATCATAAGACTTTCCTGTAATGCGTGGCATGGCCTTTACTGGTCACCTGGGTTGTGTTAGCTAACTGTTCTGTGACTATCACAAGCAATGTTAAAACTTTCTAAAGCTGGCATGCTGAATTCAGAGCTGTACTTGCTGCTTCTCTCAAGGTATCAAATCTCACAGGAGTACACTGCATACTGTAGCTCCTGAGAAAGAGCAGGAGGTGTCTCATTGCTTCCTGACAGCAGTGCAGAGAATTGCACAGGCAGGAAAGCATGGCGGATGGATTCCTGCCAACATACACAGAGATATTTCCAGGCCACATAGTGCATTGCATGGCGGATTTAGCTTTTACTCAGATAAAAAGGGTTTATATGCTGCTTCCCAGAGGTGAGGTGGTGAAGATGGCTCCCACCTTGCAGTTGCAGAGGTAGTGACCATGCCTCCACCATGTTGGACTGTTCAGAGCCAAAAGACAAAGCAGCCTTAGTCCTTCCAGACTAATGTGGTTTGTTAGACCAAGACTCCCCAAGAGGTTGCCAAAAACACCCCCTAAAATTACTTTTCCCTACAAAAAGCAGGAAGCAGTTTGGAGAGAACTATGCCCAAATTCCCAAATATTGTTTATAAATGTTTGTTTACATTTAAAGGGGGATATGCTATAGAGATTTTCATTGTTATGGATCTTGATTTATTGATACAAATTTAAGGTCAATTTTGATATTTGAAATTTGAAATTTGATATTTGCTCTTGATTAAGGTATTGTATTTGTGTAGCTCATTTTAAAGTGTAATGCATAATTAAATATAGGCTAATAGAGAGTCATCTCTAATAGTCAAGCTTGTAGTTAGGTTTTTTAGATGTTCAGAGATGTATTTCAGATGGATAGATATTCTTCAGATCTTTCAAAGACTACAGAATATGGCATTTAAAATATTTTAAGAACTTAGAACATTTTATGAAAAAGAGACACATCTGCTCCTGGCAGTGCGAATCTACTTCAAGAGGGTGGGCATCAAAGAGGCCTCTCATGGAGTTTGTTAGCCATTTGGGCAAGAAACGGCTCTTGCCTGGACTGTATGATGTTATGTTCTGTGAACTGGACATATAGGACCCACAGAGAAATGACTGCTGAACTTGCTTAAAGGTGAGACCATCCTTTGTGGTTCCTGCTTCATTAAAGAGTCTGCCAGACATTCTGCAGGACACAGAAGAAAGCAACTGATGGGCTTTGCCATCACAAGGCAGAACGGGGATCTTCAAATTTCTTGCTTCATGGAAAAGTCTGCTGGATGCTATGGGCCTGTGAGCTGAAGATTGATGCCTGCAACAGTACAGAAGGACTTTGGGTGACTGTCCAGGCAGCGAGATGTCTCTGTCAGTTCTAGGGTTTTGGAAATTGTTTACAATGCACTTTCTGTTGACTTAGGTAACATTATATCCTTCTGGAGTCTTTGATGGAATTGAAGAATAGATAGTTATAGTTTTCCTTAGTTATGATAAAAAAGTAGCTGTAAATATTGTAACTGTAATTCTTGCTTGATACCTGTTTTGTTATATGTAATTTTACTGCATTAAAGTTAAAACCCTCCTTTTCATTTAGACAAAAAAAAAGGGGGGGAAATGGCATGAGAAGTCTTTCTGTATATTTGTTGCTTTTATTGGTTAATAAAGAAACTGCTTTTTGGCCAATGGCTTAACAGAATATAGCCAGGCTGGAAGATATACATACACACACACATGGAAAATAGGCAGAGTCAGAGAGAAGCCATGGAGCCACCAGAGGAGAAAGATGCAAGCAGCCTCCCTCAACAATTGGCACCAATTTGTTAGTGGAGGCTGCTTGTTTGTTCCCAGCCATCCAGACTCAAAACAATCACACATAAACTATATTATTTGAAATGCTGTTTGGGCAATAGCTTAGGTGCATTTCAAGCTAGTTCTTAAATCCTAAACTAACCCATCTCCATTAATCTGTATATTACCACATAGCTGTGGCTTAACAGCAAGGTTCCAGTGGACTCCCGAGGAGGTGTCTGTCTCCTGTGGGTAGCTACATGGCTTTTCACTGACTCCTCCTTTCTCCCAGCATTCAGTTTAGTTTTCCTGCCTAGCTCGATTCTGCTAAGCCACTGGCTGAAACAGCTTTATTCATTAACCAGTAAAAGCAGCAGTTTCCAGAAGGACTTCCCATACCACTCTTGGTCTGTTTGTCTTGTCATTTCTCAGAAAAGAAATGTGAGAGGTGAATATTTTTCGTTCCTGTTAGTCTGAAAGTTTCTGTTTTCTGCTTTTGTTTGAATGACAATTCAACTGTGAATAGAACTATAGACTTAAAGTTTGTTTTCTTTGGAACTTTGAACTTTAAGTGTTCTCCTTAAAGAACAACTATTTCCCACTGTTGTACTAGTGCTTAGCCTCTTTAATCGTACTTTAAGTCGTACTTTAAGTAATCTCCCACATTCTCATCAGTTTTCAGTACCTTCTAGGAGACTTCTGTTGTCCATGTCATTTGTTCATTTGTTTTTAAAATTATACTTTTATTTCCTAAGAGCCCTCCTATATACACCCTGGTTTTCCTTGCATTCTTCATGATTTCCATGATTATTATTCATCTGTGGCCATATAACCTACTCTTATTTCCCCTGTCACCAGTTTCTCTATAGTGTCACTCCCTTTGTCCTCCTGTGCTTGGTGGTATTTGATTAGCTATTTGTGTCTAAATGTCTGGGCAGCTGTCATAGGAATCTTCCCTGTGACTTTGAACTTGTTTTGGCCTAGTTACTGCTACTTAGTAAAATCTGTGCTTCTAAGCATTGTGCAGAATACAGTGGGCTCAGCTGACTTCCTGGCTGCCTTTGCTTTATGGAAACAGAGCCCTGGCCAAGGTAAGGTAGATTGTAATCTAGTGCTTGTATCTATTTCATAAGCCTTAGCTTTCTTAATTTAATATTTTCAAAGTTCAGTTGCTCAGCAGGCTGTTTGTCTTACTTGAGTTTAGATAGGTTTATTATAAACCCAAATTGGGAGCTTAAGATGGAGAAAGAGCCATGATGTTTGGGTTAGACAAGGATGTCATTCATATGGGAGTTAGTCAGCACTTTAGAGAAAGTGAAAAAGTCCAAAAGGTAAACAGGAGAGAAAAAAAGGAAAATTTACTTCTTTCTGAGGTAGGGTTCAGAAATGTGGGTGGTGTCCTATAGCCTTGTGGTAGTTCTGGAGTGGCTGTACTGGGACGTATGCAGGGGTCGAGGAAAGAGAAGTCATCCTCAGTAAAATGCTCACTGTCCTCCTGTCTGGTTAGCAGCGATTAAAGCGAACCTGCCTTCTTGCAGGGTGGGTCCCTTAGCCACTCTTATGTTTGGGTGGCTTGTAATACTGGGTCACCACTCAGGCTAGAGAAAGTTTTCCCTTACAGGTCTTCATAGAGCCCTGATTAAGCCTACTACTACTTCTTCCTTTTGAAGAGGTAAAACTGAGATAACTATGAATAGACAGAGCCTATTTCCACCATGAAAATCTGGAGATTCAGTTCCATCACTGCCCACCAGAAGGGATTAGAGTCTAGACTGCAGTTTCAGTTTCAGTTCCAGCTATGACAAAGAGCCTCTAGGCAGGCAAGGTCCTCATTTAGGGGAGACAAGGAAACAGCTCTTGTCTGACTTTCCTTCCTAGAGAACCAAAAACATCCATGGAACTGCTGCTCTGGGGGATCCCTTCACCAAATCTGCCTGTCCGGTTTCTAGCCCCTGTTCTCATCAGTCTCCCCTCTGAAGATTTCCTAACTGACATTTAGGTAGTCCATCTATCTTGTTTCTTCAAGTAGGGTTGTCAGATGTGGCATTTGAGGTACCCTCTAGTGGTGCTGTCTAGGTGACCCTGAAAGTTAGTCATTAGTTCTATTTGTATAACGAGCTGTGTAGGGAACAAAGGAAGTTGTTGACTGGTGCCTGGATAGAGATATGAGGGGAAGAAAAGGCAAAAGAGGAGTTAGGAGAACTGAAGTTGGAACCCTTTGAGCAGACACATCACATACACCATGTCACGCAATTAGGCATGTGTTAAGACTGCGGCGGAGAACCAGGAGATGCCCGAGCTTCTCCCATGTCTTAATTAAAGTTTATTAGGATCTCTGGATGTGCTAGGACATCTATTCATTGGGTTCCTTCTCAGGGTAATTTTTCTTTTGACTTCCAAGGTTACATTAGTTTGAGAGTGCTAATTTACTTTCAGGAACTTTGGTAGAGTAGCTAGAATCACAGTAAGGTCCCTCAGATGGCATGAAGGGGAGAGGGTAGGGGTAGATTTAGTCATCATTTGAGTTTTAGGTTAAAACAGGCCATGTCTCTTAACTTCAGGTAGTATGTAGTGGAATTGAACCAAGGAGCTGATACCCTATATCTCTACAATGTTTTCCTTATCAAAAAGAGATTCATTAAAATAGTTTTTTTTCCTCCTGTAGTCCTCCTGTAGATTTAAGCCTCTGTCTACAGAGTGCAGTCCCTTTGGTTTTTAAAAAACATAACAATCATTTTAATTTTTTGTTTTACTTTCCTGTTGGGAATTTAAAACCATGTAATATATGTGGTCAAAATTAACATTTTTTTCTCTTTCTTTTTGTATGCCTGCCAGCCTTCCTTCCTTCCCTGTCAAAGTCATTTAAGGGTCTGATTTTCAGGACCCTCTTAGGCTTAGGAAGAACCCCTGGTTTCTCTAGCCTTTTTGTTTGTTTAACCAGTTATTTTATCTACAGAGATTATCATCTGCTATTTACTTTAATTTTTTTGTTTTGTTTTTAAGTGAGAAATCTTTTTTTTAGAAATTGATATTACATTTTTATTTTTAATTATTTAAAACAATTTTTAAATTTAAATATTTTTTTCCTTCTTTTTCTCTTTTTTTATTAAAAATTCTGCCTCCTCCCCGCCTCCCATTTCCATCCCTCTCCCCCCACTTCTCTCCCTCTCCCTCTCCAGTCCAAAGAGCAATAAGGGTTCCCTGTCCTGCAGGAAGTCCATGGTCCTCCCCCTCCATCCAGGTCTAGGAAACAGACTAAGCCCCTCCAAAGCCAGTACATGCCATAGCATCAAAACCCAGTGCCGTTGTCCTTGGCTTCTCAGCAGCCCTCATTGTATGCCATGTTCTGGGAGTCCGGTTTTATCCCATGTTTTTTCAGTCCCAGTCCAGCTGGCCTTGGTGAGCTCCCATTAGATCAGCCCCACCATCTTGGTGGGTGGGTGCACTCCTCACAGTCCTGACTTCCTTGCTCATGTTCTCCCTCCTTCTGCTCCTCCTTTGGACCTTGGGAGCTCAGTCCTGCGCTCCAGTGTGGGGCTCTGTCTCTATCTCCATCCATCGCCAGATGAAGGTTCTATGGTGATATGCAAGATATTTATCAGTATGGCTATAGGATCGGGCCATTTCCGGCTCCCTCTCCTCAGCTGCCCAAGGAACTAGCTGGGGATATCTCCCTGGACACCTGGGAACCCCTCTAGAGTCAAGACTCTTGCCAACCTTAAGATGGCTCCCTTAATTAAGATATATACTTCCCTGCTCCCATATCCACCCGTCCTATATCCCAACCATCTCATTCCCCCACGCTCTCCCCATCCTCCCCTTCACACTTTTTTCCCCCCATCTCCCCTTACCCCCATCCTACCCCACCCCCAAGTTCCCAATTTTTTCCCGGCAATCTTGTCTCCTTCCAATATCGAGGAGGATACTATATGTTTTTCTTTGGATTCACCTTCTTATTTAGCTTCTCTAGGATCACGAATTATAGTCTCGATGTCCTTTAGTTATGGCTAGAAACCAATTATGAGTGAGTACATCCCATGTTCAACTTTTTGGGTCTGGGTTGCCTCACTCAGAATAGTGTTTTCTATTTCCATCCATTTGTATGCAAAATTCAGGATGTCATTGTTTTTTACTGCTGAGTAGTACTCTAATATGTATATGTTCCATACTTTCTTCATCCATTCTTCAATTGAAGGGCACAGGTTGTTTCCAGGTTCTGGCTATTACAAATAATGCTGCTATGAACATAGTTGAACCCGCAACAGACAAAGGTCGGATCTCCAGAATATATAAAGAACTCAAGAAACTAGACTTTAAGATGCTAATTAACCCAATTAAAAAATGGGGTATTGAACTGAACAGAGAATTCTAAACAGAAGACGTTCAATTGGCCAAAAGACACTTAAGGACATGCTCAACCTCCTTAGCGATCAGGGAAATGCAAATCAAAACAACGTTGAGATACCATCTTATACCTGTCAGATTGGCTAAAATCAAAAACACCAATGATAGCCTTTGCTGGAGAGGCTGTGGAGTAAGGGGTATACTCATCCATTGCTGGTGGGAATGCAAACTTGTGCAACCACTTTGGAAAGCAGTGTGGTGGCTTCTCAGGAAATTTGGGATCAACCTACCCCAGGACCCAGCAATTCCACTCTTGGGAATATATCTAAGAGATGCCCTATCATATTAAGTGAGAAATCTTAAGGACATTGTTTTTTTTAGGTGGTTAAACTTAGCATCCTGTTCCTCTACTGCCCTCTAGGAGGTTCTTGCGGGTGGGAACATAAACTAGTGCAGTTGTCTCACATGAGCTCTAGTTCATCCTTCTCAGCCTGTGCCAGCTTGATTCTGAGTAGCTGCTGCCTGGCTGAGTGACTTTTTACATCTTAATGTTTTCTACCAACTTGTTTCTATCATTTTTAAGATTTATTTTTATGTGTCTGTGTCTGTGTGTGAGTGTGTGTGTGTGTGTGTGTGTGTGTGTGCATGCGCACACACACGCTCTTGCTTGTGCAAGTGCTTACAGAGGATGTTGGATTCTCTCTGGGGCTGGACTTACAGGTGGTTTTGAGTCTACGGACATGTGTCCTTGGAACTGAACTCTTGGCACTTTATATAAGCAGTGCTCACTATTAACCATGAAGCCATTAATCTAGCCTTGGCCATCCATTATCTTTCTTTTTTTTTTTTCTGAAACAGGAATTGGCAAACTCTCACATGTAGGCCACGTTTATTTTGTAATAAAGTTTTATTAGAATATAGACATACTCATTTGCTTATACATTGTCAACTGTTTCTTGCCCCCCTTTTTTTTAATTTATTTATTTTTAATTAAAAATTTCTACCTCTTCCCCTTTCCCTCCCCCTCCCCCATCCCCTTTTCTCTCCCTCTCCAGTCCAAAGAGCAGTCAAGGTTCCCTGCCTTGTGGGAAGTCCAAGGTCCTCCCCCTCCATCCAGGTCTAGGAAGGTGAGCATCCAAACAGACTTGGCTTCCACAAAGCCAGTACATGCAGTAGGATCAAAACCCAGTGCCATTGTCCTTGGCTTCTCAGTCAGCCCTCATTGACCAGCACATTCAGAGAGTCTGGTTTGATCACATGCTCCATCAGTCCCAGTCCAGCTGGCTTTGGTGTGTTCCTATTAGATCAGCCCCACCGTCACAGTGTGTGGGCGCACCCCTTGCGGTCCTGACTTCCTTGCTCATGTTTTTCCTCCTTCTGCTCCTCCTTTGGACCTTGGGAGCTCAGTCCAGTGCTCCAATGTGGGTCTCTGTCTCTAGCTTCATCCATCGCCAGATGAAGGTTGCTATGGTGATATGCAACCTTCAGTATGGCTATAGGATTGGGCCATTTTAGTAGCAAAATTAAGCAGATAAAAAAGAGAAGGGGAAGACCAGTGACACAGTACAGTTGCCATAGAGACTGTGTTGTATGCAGAGGTGAAATATCTGCCAATTGGTCCTTTGTGGCAAAGATTTACCAACCCATTCTGATATTTTAAGACTTTTGTTCTCTCCCATCCCCCATCACTGTGTGTGTATGTCTGTCTGTATTTCTTTTCTTTCTTCAAACCTACTTTCTTTCTCTTCTTACTCCCTTCTCTTCATAGACATGGGCTTAATTCATTGCAAAGGCTTTAATTTTATTAGATTTGAAGATATATGTAAGCCTCCACAAGAACCCAAACACCATGGGCCTGCTCTGCCCCTTGAATTGGAAAGACAAGAGTTTTCCCTGTTAGACACTGGAACACTCTGGTGGACTGCTGGTTCATGCTGCCTTTCACTTACAGCCTTTTGAGATGCGAGAGCTGGGACTCTGAGTGGTTCTTAGACTTTAGCACAAGGCCCAATGTGTTGTTGTATTTAAAGGGGTTTTGTTGAATTAATGCTTTTTTACATTTTCAGTATTGAAAAGAAGTTGTTTTCTTTTTATTGGCATACATTTAAAATTGCTTTTACCCACTTATGTGTCTTAAGATTATAAGAACAATGCTTCGTATTAGTAGAAATGAAGAGAAGCTGTTTACTATAGATGTGTGTGCACCCTGATTTTCTAATGAGTCACCTACGATTTTCTTTAAATGACTAGAGTAATAGTCTGTTTTTATAGTTTTCCTTCCTGGGGTCATGCTGCTTTACTTGTAAATGAATTGCGGTTTAGGAAATTGTGTGTTTGTACCTGAGCAGAGTCTGGCAGAGCCACCTCAGAATGTTCAAGGAGCAAATCTTTCAGGTATTTTTCAAATGTGACCTTTAGGGAAAGGTCTGGATATATGAAATGATTGCAAAGTTATTTTTAAACAAAAGAGTTGCAGATGGGCATAAGAAATAGATTGATTGATGGATTTTATTTTACTTTGATATATTTGCATTATTTCTTCCTCACCATTTATCTGATTCTTAGAACTTTATGTCGTAAAAGTTGAAGTAATGTTCTTTCGCTTTGAAGAAATGGCATCGATATCTAACCTTTTTTCTTCTACTTCAATTAATATGTGGGTTTTTTGATTTTTTTATCATGTCATCTTTAATAGTGCCAATTTAAGTTTATAGCTAGTTACAGGTTACATGGAGTTGAGCCAAGACCTGAGTTATTTTGAAATTCAACACATGGTCTGGCTTAACATTTTATATCTACAAAGGAAGTATAGATAAAGCATTTCTCATGGGTATACATATTTCTTGTTAGAAATGAAATATAACTAGAGACTTGGAGTTGTGTACTTTATAGTTAAAACTTTCTTTCCTTCACATAAATTGGTAAATGTTATTCGTTTCTTAATTTTGAGGGGAAACTCAATGTGATCGTATGTTTAGAAGAGAACGTAGAACTCTATCAAAGGAGAGAGTAAGAAGTATATATTATTGACCCTTTGAAGGTATTAAACTTCTGTGTATGTGACATGATAAATGTTCTTGGCTTTTGATATATGATTTCACAGAGCTAAAGTTAAAGGGCATTGTAATAAGGGGGGTACTAGTTAGTTCCCGGCTGCTTAGCGCCAAAATAATCAAAAAGAAACTGTATTAATTAAATCACAGCTTGTCCCATTAGCTCTAGCTTCTTACTGGCTAACTCTTTCACCTTAATTTAACCCATCACATTTAATCTGTGCATCACCATGAGATTTTGGCCTACCAGCAACGTTTCAGGTGTCTGTCTCTGGCAGAGGCTCCATGGCTTCTCCTTGACCACCAATCTTCCTCCCAGCATTCAGTTTACTTTTTCCCACCTACCTAAGTTCTTCCCTGCTATAGGTCCAAAGAGGTTTCTTTATTTATTAATGGTAATCATAGCATGCAGAGGGAAATCCCACATCAGGGCATGGCATTGCTTTCCTTGTAGTTTTCCCGTGCTCAGCTTTCTCACAGTTTCCTCACTTTTGCTGTGTGTATGGGATTTTCAAACAAACAAACCAAATGTTTTTCTCAAGTATGCTGTATATTACCTTATTGCAGTTAAATATTTTTGAAAAAATTATTTTTAAGTAAAAGCATCTAGAACAAGGCCTGTGTGTTTCCACAGTGTCATCTGCTCTGCAGAAGAGTGAAGGAGTTCCATCAGAATTCGTAGGGAAACATGGCAATAGGAGTGTTCAGAGTGCTGCCTTGTAGGACATTCCAGTAGGTTTTGGAACTGCTTCGATTCTTGCCAACTACTAGAAATACAACTCACATGACGAGAAATGCAGTATAGTATTTCACTATTTAAATTTTGATAAGACATTCTTACTGCCTTTCAAGAATTATATAGTAACAGAATTTAATTTTGTCCTAATTAATCTTTGGGTTCTCTTTTCTTTTCAGGGAAGTACATGCAGATGATGAACATTCTTAAGCCAATCGCCTTTGATGTTATCCATTTTATGTCCCAGCTATTTGATTATTACTTGTATGCAATATATACCTTTTTTGGTCGGAATGATTCAGTAAGTCAACTTTTGAAGGGAAAAAATTTCTTTTCAAATATATTTATTTCCTCAAATGTGAGGTTTTTTTATTCTGTATATATACTTAATTTGTGTGTATGTCTCTCTCTCTCTCTGTGTGTGTGTGTGTGTGTGTGTGTGTGTGTGTAAGATTTTATATTCTGTAAAACTGGGTAAAACTATTGAGAATTTTTCATCAGATATAGAATTGTTGTGAGATGTCTGTCTGTGCGGTTTATACATTAATTTTAAGCTTTGATATGATAATTGCATATTGTTCACATCTTTGATGGATAAAGAGAAACAGCCTTTTCTAACCTTGATATATTTTGGCAATGAAAATATTCAGGTTTCTTTATTTAAACCTGGATTTATGTACAATTATTGGATAATAATTGAAACAACTTTTTAATATTGGCTCATAACCTTAGCACAGATATTCACTAAGTAATTATTTTCCTAACTGGTACATGTGCCTTCCTCAGCATTATGTCTCCTATACTTACCATACTAATTAGGGATAGGGCAGTGGTGAAAAAAGCTCAGTTCATGACATGGAACAACTAGAATTCCTATGCTTCCCTTGTAGGGGGAAAAAAGACATAGCTTATTTAGAAATTATCAACTTATAGAATTATATTTATTATATGACCCAGGAATTTTACTTTGAGATATTTACCCAAGAAAATGAAAATTAATGTAATGGTCAAAGACTGGAAAGCTCATAGTAGTGTTATATAACAACCCAAACTGGTATTCAGATGTTTAGATAGAGATTGTGTTATGTTTATACTCTCAGAACTAAACAACACAAATACCAACAGTCTCACACCACAGATGAGTCATAAAGGCATACTAAGTTTTAAAATGTCTACAAAAATAAAATTCACTGTGATTCTTTTAAGGAAAACCCAAACCTGTAGTGATACATGGAGGTCAGGGGTCAAGGGTGGGAGGAGATAGGTACGCAACGTGTGCTGGCGTTTTCAAGGGGAGAGAACTCAGTATTGGATGTCACACACTTTCATTGATTGATATATAGTTTCATGTACATTTTAAAAGGGGAGAGATGAATTAATGAAGTGTATAAAGCCTGAATAAGTAAATCAACTCGCACAGTGTGTCATGCATCTGCTTTAGTTTGAGCCTTTTTAATTCTTGTAGTTTGGGTGGGAGGAAGTAAGAATAAAAATGTGTGTATGTTTGTATATGCTTACATAATCACACACTCATATCTATGCCTGTGTCAATGACATTGTATTTCATCGTTTACTACTAACATTTCAGTTTCTTGGGTCACAGAGGATGGTTTAATTTTTTTTCAAGTACCTGTATGTGTTTATTATCTTTAATTTAATCTAATGTCGTCAATGGAGTTATTATACAAGTGACTGACTAACTTCATGTCTCCACATGTAAGCTCTCTCACTAGTGGACTGTGGGATGGCATCTGTGAATGTTTGACTTCTTTGTGATGAACAGAATTCAGTGCTGTGAAATGTTTGGTAGACCTAAGAGAAGATTTTATTCCAAGTCATAATAGACTTTCTTTAATTCATGTATGAAAAAATTAGCAATACTTTGTTTTGCTTCTCTGTTAACACAAAAGAAAATGTGTACCAAAGTGAACCTTCTTTCAGAAACAAAATCTTAACTTTTGTTGCTAAGAATATTAACTTGTAAGAAAGAAGTTCTGCTGCACCATTTTTTCCTGATAATTCACAGGGTTATTAGATGTGACTGTGACCTTCAAGGCCATGGAGACTTTATTTTTTTTGGGGGGGGGTGGGCTAAGATACGACTTTTTTTTTTAAGTGTGTTGGCATTTTAAAATTTTAAATTCTGGAAACCCGCAGAATCTAAGTATCTGAGCTGATAAGCTCCACACTACTTTTCAGTCTTCTACAACAGTCCTGCAGAGCTGCATAATGTGGTTTTCTTTATTTTCAGCTGGAGTCCACAGGACTTGGCCTCAGTAGTAGCCGACTAAGAACAACGCTAAACAGAATACAAGAAAGCCTTATTGACCTGGTAAGTAATGAGCTGGAATTAATTCACTGTAGTTTGTGAAACAGATAGGCATACATCGACTGTAATAATATGCATCTGTATACCCGTGAAGTGTCTGAGTCCTTTAGTGTTAAGGTTTTTAGTCTCACAGAAAGTAGGAATCTGTTGCTAATAGATTAATCTCTGATTGGGTAAAGACCGAAGATCTGTGTTGAGGGAATGTCGGACTTCACTTTATAGTCTCCTTGACATTCAAGAGCAAAGTTTGGGTGTGATTTGCTTTGTAGCAGGAGCTACTGGCTCTTGACTGGTCTGTTAGATGGTGAACTGAATGGTTTAAGGTTATATATTAATATAAAGGTGATTCTCGGTGGTTTTTAGGCTATCATAAACATTGAAAACTAGAAAGGAACTTTTTTCTTCTGATTGAAGTCACTGTGGTGAGAAACTGCTTGCCAAGACTTCTGTCTGCTTCTACATCGACCCAGTCACCTCTTAACAAGTGTCCACGTTCCTGGTTTTTTTTTCATGCTATATACATCGCATGCATACTATTGTTATGGAGATTTTTATAAATCAACAGTAATATATCTTTTAAGAAACAATAACTGAGTATGGGGTGGTGACGCATGTCTATGATCCCAGCCCTTGGAAGCTGAGTGAGGGCTATTGAGAACTCGAGACTCTGTCTTGGAAAGTATTTAGGTGTGTACATAATGAAATAGTAAAACAATGGAAAAAGAAAAACTAAAATGTTATATTGCCTAACATTGTTATTGTATTATGATTTTGTCTGTATACAAAAGGAGCAATTCTTATCTCTTGTTCTCAAATCGTATATTTTGTTGTTGTGGAGAGGCACGTAGACACATGTGTTCTATAATGTATAATATCATGCCAGGCTCTGATGAGTGCGGTGATGAAATGGAATGGGGAGGCTAAGAGAGTGCTTTGAGCAGTGATGGAGTCTCTGATGACCGCTGCTGCAGTAGAAGAGATAACTAGTGTCTACTTTTTTGGGATAATTTGGTCCCACACATCTATATCTTGAAGTATTTGTAGGTCATTGATTACAGGATCCCATATATACCACCTGCATTCATATCCCTTATGTAAAAATAGCATTATATTTGTATATAACCCACACATAGCTATGTACTGTATATCATGATTATATTACATATATACCTAGCACAATCTAAATGTTTTATAAATGGTAGTATGTGTGTCCTTTAGAAATAATGACATTCAGTACAGGTGTGTGTTCTACCCCTCAAGTATTTCTGAACTGTGATTAGCTGAACGCATAGGCACAGACCTGTAGATATGGAGGGCTGACAGCATAGCTGTAGTATTGCACTTACCTGGACTTCTGGAAGCGTGCATAGACTATCCCAGGGTCTTTGTATCCTGGTTTAAGCTTGACTTCTTTAGGTTTTGCTGTTTATTAATCTTTAATCTTTATTTTTAGATAATGGCTCCTTTTTTACTTAGCATTTATTTCCTTCCTTCCTTCTAACCTGCTTGCCTTTGTTTTTGAAAATTTATTAGCTTTTGCCTACTTTGATACTTTTCCATGTTTCATTATGCATTCTCTTTGTCTTAGAATAGTGGCTATCAAATCTTATTCTGTGTAGATCTTAGGACTCAACTAAAGTTTTTCTTTTTTCTGATAGAATGTCTCAAAATCAGTGGTGGTTTGAACTTCACCATTAAAATTATTCTGGCATTTTTCTATCACTTCTGCTTGTTACTAGACTATGATTGCCAAACTATAGTTTGGATTTGACCCTTAAAGCATGGCTTTATGCTTCAGGCTTTGCCATAAGGTGTGTTATGGGATCACACAAAAAGCAAATAATGGTCCCAAGCTACTCAGCTTCCTGACACTAAATTGCTTGTGACATTTGCCTAACTCTTGTGGTGATGAAGGGGTGAATTTGTGTCCCCGAGTGGTGAAATTGTCAAATTCACAGTCTTATTTCAAAACCACTATGCTTTCCTTTCTTCCTTCCTATTTTTTGTGCACATTTCTTTCTAAACTTGTGTTATGTTATCTTTGGTTGCACCTTATTCTGCTGCTATTTCTGTCGGCCATTGTGGCTCCTTAGGTACTGGATAGCTTCTGTGGCAATGGTCTGGGTTTTCAGGCCATAGCCTGACAGAAATTCTGTTCCCACAGGCACTGGCTCTGTCACTGATGCTAAAGGTAGTTTTAACTAACCTCTATCTTTCTATTTATACGTAAGAGTTGAGATCCATAGGCTGGGGTGAAAACGTGCTAGCTCAGAGAGGCTGAGTAACAAGTAGCTAACCTCCTCTCCTTGCTGATGTCTCCTGAAAGGGCCATTCTGCTCTGGGGGAAAAAAAAGAACCCACAGGAAAAGAGCCGGGCCGTGTGGTGTCTTTAATCCCAGCCTTTGGCAGGCAGATGCAGGGCCAGCTTGGTCTACAAATTCCAGGATAGCTAGGACTGTTAGAGAAACCCTGTCTCGAGAAACAAACGACAATCAAACACACATACACAAACAAAAAACAGAAAAGGCTGTACCACTCGAAGACCCTCCCTACTCCTTCTGGTGTGTTTCTCTCTCTTCCAGATGCCCTCTGGTGCTCTATGATTACTTTCTGTCAAGCAGTTGCTAACTCAGCCTCCTAACATAAGGTTAATTTTATTTAATTAATGCAAATGCCAGCTCAGCGTTCACAATGTGACTGATCTCCCAACAAACATGTCTCAACTTTAAGTGTTAGCCTTACCATCTCTTAGCAGCAGACTGACTCTAGGGTATGGAAACCGCCAAACCACCGTTCGTTCTTCAGCTGCTAAGGACTGCTTGAGAGTGCTCTGTTCAGTTCCCACTCGGTAGAGCGCTCACTAGGATACAAGCAAAGTTTTCAAGACAGTTTACATTTATTTCTGAGTGTTTTTTTCTCTCCCTGTTAGTGTTTATATATCTTTGTACTGATCAGCATTGATTTAATATTTTAGAAAATCTGGTTTGCACTTTACTATACCTCAATCTAAGATTGTTTTAAGTTAGCATATAAACTTTAATTCACTTCCATAGTGACAGTAAAAACAATGGAGTCACTACATTGTTTGGATAGGCAAATAATAAATAGCTTGATCAGTGTGAAACTAAGTAGAAATACTTTTTATTACATTACTCCTACTTGTCAGGTAAAACCTGTGACTTTTAGTTTTATTTCTCTATACGTATCTTCTGATTTTCACTTTTAACTTACAAATGGCAAATCGAACCATTTGATCCTTAAAAATGCTTCCTGAAATAATTTATCATACAAATTCAGTTTAAATTTTAGAAAATGTGTTTTTCACATCAAGGGAAAGTCCTGGTGGAGGGAAAGTACATGAAGCAGCAGGTGCTGTTGATGTCCTGCCAGAAATAAGTCTTTAATCTTCTGTTTAGTGACTTAGTCACTGTGCTATTGCTGTTAAGAGACACCATTTCCAAGATAACTCTTAACAATAGAAAGCATTTAATTGGGAGTTCCTCACAGTTATAGAAGTTTAGTCCATTATCATCATGGTAGGGAGCATGGTGTCAGGGAGCATGGCAGCAGGCAGGCATAGTGCTGAAGAAACAGCTGAGAGCTACACCTGACCCACAAGTCAGGGAGGACATGCAGAGAGACAGAGAGTCAGAGAGACAGACACTGGCATAGACTTTTGAAAACCGAGTCCCCCCACCCCTTGTAACACACTTCCTCCAACAAGGCCATACCTCCTAATCCTTCCAATCCTAGCAAAGAATTCCACTCCCTGGCATTCACATATGAGCATATGAGAGCTGTTCTTATGTAAACCACCACAGCAATGATAACTGAATTGCTTACAACTTTTGGTCAACTTTCAGTGTTTGTTTGTTTGAGACAGGGTCTTGCTGTTAGCCCAGGCTAGTCCCAGACTAGTGATCTCCTGCTTCAGCCTCTTAAATCTGAGATTACAGGTGTGCACTATGACATGCAGCTTGAACATTATTTTAAGGATTAAAAACATTATTTTCAACTTGCCCAGAAAATCTATTCATTTAAGTTCTTTTTATAGTAGTAGGGTAACGGCAGCATAAATAAATAAATAAATAAATAAATAAATAAATAAATAAATAAATAAATAAATAAATAAATGGATAAATGGATAAATGAATGAATAAATAAATGAATAAATAAAATAAGATTCTGCTTCTGTGCTCCTGTGCTCATGGGGCCCCAGTGCATGGCAAACACTCCATTCATTTGTATCAGCCTGTCATGTTTTGGAACCGGTGAGTGCAGTTAAGTATAATTTCTTATATGTAAACTCAGTATAAACAGATAATTTCCAGAAAACTTGATGCTTAATACATCAGCGTTAACAGGAGCAAAGGAAAACGCTTGCATAAAACCCTCTCAGGCAGCAATTCCAGTGCTCTTTGAATATATCTGTGGCAGCTTTGTAACTGAAGGGTGATGTCGTTGGGTTTTCTTTTAGTCTAGCCCACGCTGGAATGCCAAATCGTTATGTGATGTTTTACTCTTTTTACTTCTTTAGAGACCCACCACCAAGCTCCCAAATAAATCACACACAGTCTTATTTTTTCTTATAAATGCCCAGCCTTAGCTTGGCTTGTTTTTAGCCAGCTTTCCTTAACTTAAATTATCCCATCTACCTTTTGCCTCTGAGCTTTTACCTCTTCTTCTGTGTCTTACTTTCCATTCTTACTCCGTGGCTGGCTTCGTGGCTAAGCGGCTGACCCCTTGCATTCTCTTCTCCTTGTTTAAACCTCTTGCTCTTCTCTCCTAATAGATTTCTCTTTTTATTTATCCTCTCTGCCTGCCAGCCTCGCCCATCCTTTCTCTTGCCTCACTATTGGCTGTTCAGGTCTTTTTAGCCCATCAGACAGGCAAAGAATTGCACCTTCACAGAGTTAAACAAATGCAACGTAATCAAAAGCAACACATTTTTGCATCATTAAACAAATGTGACCCACTTTAAATACTCCACAACAGATGACAGCAACACATTTGTGTTGAAGAGACCAAGGAAGCAGTTAGGCAAGCATTTTAGTCTGTTGTAAAAGGAGCAGCGGGCTGCTTTTCGTCCTGCCCTGCCACCCGGCTAGCTTTACCCGAAATAATTACGCGGAAACTGTATTCATTTAAACACTGCCTGGTCCATTAGTTCTAAACTCTTTCTGGCTAACTCTCACATCTTAATCTAACCCATTTCTAATAATCTGTATTGCCACTTGACTGTGGCTTACCAGCATGAGTCTAACCAGCGTTGGTCTCAGAGAGGAGAGCCATGGTATCTGCCTGACTCTGCTTCTTTCTCCCAGCATTCTGTTCGGTCTACCCCGCCTATCTAAGCTGCTGTCCTATCAAAAGGCCAAGGCAGTTTCTTTATTTGACCAGTGAAAGTAACACATAGACAGAAGATCCTCCTACTCCATTAGCCAATTGCTCATTTATACAACATATGTTCTATTAAACTATTTTGAATTTCTCTTCTAGGAGCTTTTTCAAGATGTAATAGATGCATGCTATTGCCAAGTCATTGCTAGAAAAGGTACTATAAGCCAGACAAAGGTTATGACTAATTAATACCAGTAACATTGGTGGGTATTATTTGTGAGCCGGGGAGTTCTTTTTAATGCAATTGTAATGTTACTCCCTTGACATCCCCTCAAAAATGGTAAATGAAATTATCTATCTTTGGCCTTGAATGTCATGACTATCTAAGTGACTGGTGTGAGGTCAGTATTCTCAGTGGCAGTTTTTCATGGTTGTCTCCTAAAGCCTGTCTACCCAGATGTAATTCTGTTCAACATTTGGAGTGTTAAGAATCCAGGATGGCCAGCTTCTGGTCTCCAGCTACTCCAGGTTGCCAGTCAAGCACTCCCCAGCTAAGATCTCAAGGCACTTACCCCTCTAGGTTATACTGTGCAGTGTATTGTATTTCTGTGATGTTCAGGAATGTGTGTAACTTGTACACTGCTCACTCTTTTCCTGGCACCTGAGTGCTGGTGAAGATCAGTTAGTAACTGGAAGACTGCTAGTGGTCATGGTATCAGGTGACAGTGAAAAGAACTTGAAACTTGAGTGTTTTCCTGAGCACAGATGAACTGTGTCAGTGCTTAGGCTCCAGCACTGTTGGTCTGTTTCAGTGTCTGTCTCCTGGACAGGGCCGAGGAGTGCAGCATGTCTGTTGGCATCTCTTACCTAGGTCCACACTGACCACCCTTGTTCTCCTAACAGTCTGAACCAGATGTGTACAGTGCTGTTAGTTTGCTGTAGGTTTATAACTGCATTCTAGTACTGCCTTCTTGAGATTATGCAAAGATTACTTTGATTAAGTCTTGATTGTGAAGTGATTAATGCATCACAGTGTTATCTTTGGTTCTTTTTGTTTGTTTGTTTTTGGTTTTTTTGAGACAGGGTTTCTCTGTAGCTGTGGTGCCTGTCCTAGAACTAGCTCTTGTAGACCAGCCTGGCCTCAAACTCACAGAGATCCACCTGCCTCTACCTCCCAATTGCTGGGATTAAAGGTGTGCAGCACCACCACCACCCAGCGTTATCTTTGGTTCTTAAGGATCAGTCCCTCACCTTCCAGATTTTAAGAGATATTTCTGTGTGAAGCAACTGTTAATGAAGATTCCCTGCCTTGACTCACTTTAGGCCATGTGCATATGGTGCCATGCATCATTGGGTAATCTGTGAAATCATTTAAATTTAGTATAAAAAGGGGACCAAACCGGACTCTCTGAATGTGGCTGATGGTGGAGGAGGACTGAGAAACCAAGGACAATGGCGATGAGCATGAACTCTACAGCATGGACGGGCTCACTGTGAGCCTTGTCAGTTTGGTTGCTCACCTTCCTGGACTTAGGGGGAGCTGGGAGGACCTTGGACTTAACATAGTGAAGGGAACCCTGATGGCTCTTTGGCTTGGAGAGGGGCGGAGTGGGGGTATGGGTGGGAGGGAGGGAAGGGAAGGGGGAGGAGGAGGGGAGGAGATGGAAATTTTTAATAAAAAAAATGAGAAAGAAAAAAAAAGGGCAATTCCAATAGTTGCAAAGCATAAGAAAAAGAAAGAAGGGCTGAAGCTAAGTATGTATCCGATGCATGCTGAGTGTGCTCTCTGTGGCGCCATTGTTAGAGCCGTGTTTTAGTACCGCTTGCTGAGACTGCTGTTTCAGGTGTTGTGTGTGTATTGCCTTTCTAGGAGGTTTCAACTGATCCTAGTGCCACGCTCACAGCAGCAGAAGAAAGAAAGGAGAAGGTACCCAGCCCACACCTCAATCAACTAGTGATTTTGACATCTGGGGATACATTATATGGGTTGGCAGAGAGAGTGGTAGCCACAGAATCCTTGTAAGTTGTTGAAAGCAGTTGCTTTGCCATAACTATTTAAGGAAAATTATAAAAAGTAAGCCTTGTATAATTATACTTATTGCTATTAATACTTCTACTCCTAAACCACTTAACTACTTAAGCATTGCTGTGAAATATATGTTAGCATAAACTACTAATAGATTATTTTAATTGCATGGTTGTGTGTGTGTGTGTGTTTGTGTATTTATGTTCATGTGTATGGAAGGTTTAATGTTTGTGCAAGTATATGTCTTCGTACATATGAGAGCCAGATAATTATCTGGGGTATTACTCTTCTGATGCTGCTGGTTTTGACACAGGGTTTCTCAGCATCAAGATTGCCGAACATGGTAGATCAGGAGAAGAGTGAGCCCCAGGGATCCACCTGCCTCTGCCTCTCCAACTGAGATTACAGTGCACCATCACCCCTATTCCTTCATGGTTCGCTTTAATTATCTAAATGAATGTAATTAAATATGTTACATTTTGATAGTTAACAAATGATCTTGTTAAGTCAAACTTTAAATAGTCAATGTTATATTTCTATTTCTCCCTTGGCCAAAGAATCTATGGTATCTATAGTTCATTGTTAAAATAGAATTCACTTTTGGCATCAGCAAGAATGCCTCTTGATCTTTCTAAACCCCCAAGTTAATTCAGTTAAAGCATATAACTTGTTCTATAAGGTGCAGCCCAGTAAAAGGTAAATATTCTCTTGTACATGACAGAAATCGAAGGAGAGCGATATTCAGTGTTAGTGTATCTACAGGCAACAATCCAGGTGTACTTACCACCTGTCACCCCTGTACCCAGATTAGATGTGTCTGCCTGTATTGAGCCTGTGTGCTGTGTGTTAGGAATGTTTGGTTATTTAAGACAAGCATCCCTTTTAAATCTCTTGACTTTGAGTCTTTTCTATATTTATTGAGTGGAATCTTTAAAAAGAAATACTCTAAAAGACAAGTCATGAACTGGAGAGTCGGCCCAGTGATTGTTACTTTTGCAGAGGACCCAGCTTTAATTCCCAGCATTAAACTCCAACATCCCACCCGGTGGCTCAAAATCATCCATAACCCCAGTCCCAAGGGATCCGATGCTAAAATGCCTCTTCCACTTACTGATAAATGGGCATCCGCTGGTGTGTGGTGTTAAAGAAGTGGTTTTCAGTTGGCTTTTGATCTTAACAGACTCACTACACAGCAGCAGTGACTGGTTCAGAAGCTTGGGATTGCTTACACCGTGGTTATTTATTCTCCTTAGGGTGTTCCTGGCTGAACAGTTTGAGTTCCTTCAGCCACACTTGGATGCTGTGATGCCTGCAGCCAAAAAGCCCTTTCTTCAGCAGTTTTATTCTCAGGTCAGAGATGATGTGGTCTGTTATTCCAATGGGAACAAGGCAGAGCTGCCGCCAGCATTTAAGTTGATAGTTTTATCACGAGATACTGAGTTACAGGGGAGCTGAATAAAATATCCTTCCATTTATGTATGGCGTCCTATGGTAAATAAATCCCTAGGGGTGGGGGCGGGGCAGTGAGTGAGAGTGGAATCCCAAACTAAGGTAACAGGAAGAGAGGGGAAGTGAAAACAAGGCCTTTATCTCATTAAAATATTTTATTAATTGAAATCTCTAAATGTTTAATTTATATTTTTGTATATAGTACATACTAGGAAAGGACAGAACATTCTTTTTAGGTGTAGCACTTATAGAAGTAATTGTTTTGTTTCTGTGTAACTTTCCAGACTGTCTCAACTGCCAGTGAACTACGCAAACCCATTTACTGGATTGTGGCTGGTAAAGCTATTGATTATGAACAGATGCTTCTCCTCATGACTAATGTGAAGTGGGATGTCAAAGAGATTATGTCACAACACAACATATATGTAGACGCATTGCTGAAGGCAAGTGCTCTGGGAACTGTCCTTGCTATTGATCACTTTAGGAGACATGGGCTCTAAAATGTGAGATCATTTCTGGGATGGGGGCACGGAGTTGAATTGAGGCACACAGATTCTGAATTTTGTGCCTGTTTTGAGTTGTGATACTTACAGATTTGTGGTTTTGTGGGTTTTTTGGGTGTTGTCTTAATTTTGCTCCCTAGTTTCTAACTTTGAATTAGTTTGAATGCTGCATGCCATGGCTGCCTTCCTGATAGGACCCCAGTAGCCACAGCTCTAAACCTAAGAAAGTGTTTCTATGTAGTCATTTCTACAGCTCCATGTGTATTCTTTTGACAGGGTCATGTTCCTCACTGCAGGTTGGGTTTTCTAGAAATCACATTCCTTTTGCAAGGTCTTCTGTGATATTATGTGTGTGGACGATGCCTGCTTTTTAAGTTCCTTAACGAGAGTTGCAGTTTACTTTTTTTCATTTGTGAATCAGGCGATATTTATGACCACCTGACTTGTACCTGACCTGATAGAAATCTGCCAGTGTAGTTGTTCATTAAGGAGCTTGTGTGACTTTAAGGAATAGCCCTGTCAGTGGAGATAAGAGCTCCCAGCTGAGTGGATGCAGTTACTATCCAGTGGTGTCTATGTGATCAAAACAAGGCCACCAAAGAGGAGTATAGGAAGTAGGTGGGAGGTGCCACTTGATTGTCCTGGTCACAGAAGGAATCTAATAATGAAACAAAGAAAAGGTAGCATGTGGAGTATCTAATAAAGAGTGTCTGGGAAAAGCAACTTTCAGAGATACTTCATTTTCCTTTCTGTCAACATAGAGGAGTTGACCTGTAGAGTCCTGGTTTTTATCTCATTTATGATCATTCTTAGTAGCTAGCATACCTGAGAACCAGTGAAGCCATAGTTTGGAACGTAGGTTAGGTAGGGTTTATTTGCTGTGCCTGACCACCACTTACAATGCCCCTCTGCAGGGCTAGCAGGTTGTCTCCAGACAGACTCAAAAGCTGTGCTTGGTTGTGTCTCGGAGTGCCGTTGGGATCTGAGTGGTGAATGACAGGTGTGCAGCTTCTGCTTTTGCTTTTATGGAATTGAGATATTCTTGTTTTTGCGATCTCAATTGCCACTTTTAATTGGAATATAAAAATTAAGTGTGATGTTTAAATAATGATGTCTGCTCATTTCAAAACAATATGGTGACTTTATTTTTATGTCATATTTCCTTGGTTTATTGAGGTAATACATAAGGTAGGTGCTTTTTGGTGTTGTGTTGTGTTTTGTTTGTCAGAATCCAGATGCCTAGAAAGTACAGTGTCAAGGCTTAATGCAGATTAGCACCTGTGGGCGGGGCTGATTTCCCACCAATCTCATTGACCTATTGCATGCCCATGTGATGAAAAGGGGCAGGGCAGCTGTCATGGCGTCTTTTGTGGAAGCGTCAGTCTCCGGGCATGTGGACCCCACTTCCAACACTGTCATTCTGGGGGTTGGGTTTTCAGAAGATGAACGCGAGGTAACAAAACTTTGGAACCATTTTCCATGGCAAATGTCAGACCCAGGGAATGAAGGAAAAGACGTCTGTGCTCAGGAAGTACACTGCTGAAAGGCACTGCTTGCTCTCACATCTTAATGCCTTGAAAAATGATTATTCTGAAGAAAAGCCAATATTATTCAGATTATTTATCTGAATCTATCCTTTTTAGTGGCCCATGGCCATCATTAAATGTACAGGTTAGTTTTCTGATACTTTCTGTTCTTTGTGTTACTTTCCTGAATTTAAATTGTGAGAGAACAAAAGTTGATGTTCTTGTTCTCATGTAATCCTGAGTAAAATGCAGTGGCTTGTTTAACAAGTCATACCCGTGAACACTAAACTTAGCAATAAGTAGTAGGTTTGTGTATTAAGCCTATAACTTACTAAAGTAAAATATTAATAAAAGTTCCCGAAGTATGACTTGAAATCCAGAGTGTTTTACTATAACAAATGCATGAGTGAATGCCACAGTGCTGCTCCTCTGTGCATTGAAACCGCTGATGGAGAGCAGTTACTTATTTAGCTTTGGTTTGAAAAAGTAAGCTTACTGAATTGGAGACACATTTCTTTAAAAAGAATAATTAAAAGCAATGAACTTAAAAAATAAATCATCAAGAAAAGTTATTATTTGGGAAGTAACCAAGAAGCAGTAGGTGGTGCAGCCATCATGTGTGCAGCTTACCTGACCTGATCCAGGTGATTCTTCCTATGTCTCATTAGGACTTGTGATTGCAGATTGGTCCCAACTTGCTAAACATTATGTCATTTCTCTGTTCAGAAAAGTTCCACCTTAATCCTTCCTAAGTTTATGTGAAATATATTGCCAGGGAAGAGCCAGTGGCCTTCCTTCTGTGTTGTGAGCATTTAGTTGACAGTAGTCCATAGGCCATCCACTGAAAGATGAACTACTTACTGCTATTGTAAGGTCATTTATGTTTCCTAAATTAGTTTTTTATGTTTTCATTATTAATACAATCTTCTTGTGAAAGTTAAGACAATAAAAATGCTTAGTTTTTTCTTTAATAAAAATGTTTAATGTTGGTTTTCCTTTGTACTGAAGTTTTGTGACTTTGAAGGATGTAACTTTCAAATCATGTATGTATGTAATAGTGTATTTAATGTTAAATAATGATTATGGAAGAAAACAGGTAATTAGTTACTCTCAAGGGAGTGTAAATACTGGCAAGCTATGAATAATTAATTTTGAGTTGAAAGTTTATTAAAATACACTTTAAAATTGTGTCTCTCCAAATTAAGTCAATCAGGTTTTTTAGTTCACAGTAGACAATCAAAAAATTTTGACATGTAAAAATACTTATAATCATGATTAAAATTGTTTAGTCAATTGAAACTTATTTCTCTTTAGATAAATGTAATATGGTCTGTGCAATAGTGTAGTCTATGTTTTTTCCTAAAATGTTTATTTACTTATGGCGTGTGTGAGAGAGAGAAAGATCTGCATGGGCATGAGGTCAGAAGATGGCTGTGTTCATGACTGTCTTCTGCAGAAAGGGCCTTTACCTATGGAGCCATTTTGCCAAGCCTGATTTTGTGTGTGTGTGTGTGTGTGTGTGTGTGTGTGTAATATATATGTATATGTATGTATATTTATTTATTAAAAATTTCCGCCTCTTCCCCGCCTCCCATTTACCTCCCCTCCCTCCACTACCCCTCCCTCTCGAAGAGCAGTAGGGGTTCCCTGCCCTGTGGGAAGTCCAAGGTCCTCCCTCCTCCATCCAGGTCTAGGAAGGTGAGCATCCAAACAGGCTAGGACCCCCCCCCCCCCCCGAAGCCAGTATATGTAGTAGGATCAAAATCCAGTGCCATTTTCCTTGGCTTCTCACCAGCCCTCATTGTCCGCCATGTTCAGGGAGTCCGGTTTTATCCCATGCTTTTTCAGTCCCAGTCCAGCTGGCCTTGGTGAGCTCCCATTAGATCAGCCCCACCATCTCGATGGGTGGGTGCACCCCTCGCGGTCCTGACTTCCTTGCTCATGTTCTCCCTCCTTCTGCTCCTCCTTGGGACCTTGGGAGCTCAGTCCAGTGCTCCAATGTGGGGCTCTGTCTCTATCTCCATCCATCGCCAGATGAAGGTTCTATGGTGATTTGCAAGATATTCATCAGTATGGCTATAGGATCTGGCCATTTCTGGCTCCTTCTCCTCAGCTGCCCAAGGATCTAGCTGGGGGCATCTCCCTGGACACCTGGGAACGCTTCTAGAGTCAAGACTCTTGCCAGCCCTAAGATGGCTCCCTTAATTACGATATATACTTCCCTGCTCCCATATCCACCCGTCCTATATCCCAACCATCTCATTCCCCCACGCTCTCCCCATCCTCCCCTTCACACTTTTCTCTCCCTATCTCCCCTTACCCCCATCCCATTCCACCCCCAAGTTCCCAATCTTGTCTCCTTCCAATATCGAGGAGGATAACTATATGTTTTTCTTTGGATTCACCTTCTTATTTAGCTTCACTAGGATCACGAATTATAGTCTCGATGTCCTTTAGTTATGGCTAGAAACCAATTATGAGTGAGTACATCCCATGTTCAACTTTTTGGGTCTGGGTTGCCTCACTCAGAATAGTGTTTTCTATTTCCATCCATTTGTATGCAAAATTCAAGATGACATTTTTTTTTTTTTTTTACCAGTGAGTAGTACTCTAATGTGTATATATTGCAAAGTTTCCTCATCCATTCTTCCACTGAAGGGCATCTAGGTTGTTTCCAGGTTCTGGCTATTACAAATAATGCTGCTATGAACATAGTTGAACAGATGCTTTTGTAATATGATAGGCCATCTCTTGGATATGTTCCCAAGAGTGGAATTGCTGGGTCCTGGGGTAGTATGATCCCGAATTTCCTGAGAAACCACTACACTGCTTTCCAAAGTGGTTGCACAAGTTTGCATTCCCACCAGCAATGGATGAGTGTACCCCTTACTCCACATCCTCTCCAGCAAAGGCTATCATTGGTGTTTTTGATTTTAGCCAATCTGACAGGTGTAAGATAGTATCTCAATGTTGTTTTGATTTGCATTTCCCTGATTGCTAAGGAGGTTGAGCATGTCCTTAAGTGTCTTTTGGCCATTTGAATGTCTTCTGTTGAGAATTCTCTGTTCAATTCAGTGCCCCATTTTTTTTTTTATTTTTTTTATTTTTATTTTTTTTTTAAGTGTTTCTTTTTTTTTATTATTTTTTTTATTTTTTTTATATTTAAAAATTTCCATCTCCTTCCCTCCTCCTCCCCCCTCCCTCCCCTCCTTCTCCCCCTTCTCTCCCCTCCTTCTCCCCCTTCCCTCCCCTCCCCTCCACCCATACCTCCCCTCCCTCCCTCTCAAGGCCAAGGAGCCATCAGGGTTCCCCACTCTATGCTAAGACCAAGGTCCTCCCACCTCCCCCCAGGTCCAGGAAGGTGATCAACCAAGCTGAGAAGGCTCCCACAGAGCCCGTCCATGAAGAACAATCAGAGCCCAGAGCCATTGTCCTTTGCTTCTCAGTCAGCCCCCGCTGTTGGCCACACTCAGAGAGACGGGTTTGGTCGCATGATCCATCAGTCCCATTCCAACTGGAGTTGGTGATCTCCCATTAGTTCTGTCCCACCGTTTCCATGAGTGAACGCACCCCTCTCGTTCCTGACTTTCTCCCTCATGTTCTCGCTCCTTCTGCTCCTCATCGGGACCTTGGGAGCTCAGTCCAGTGCTCCAATGTGGGGCTCAGTCATCTTCCCCATCTGTCGCCAGCTGGAGGTTCCCTCACGGTCCTGACTTTCTTTCTCATGATAATAATAAGAAGAATCTCTACCTGACGATAGATGAAGAAAATGACAGAGCCCCACCTTGGAGCACCGGACTGAGCTCCCAAGGTCCTGATGAGGAGCAGAAGGAGAGAGAACAGTGCCCCATTTCTTAATTGGGTTAATTAGCATTTTAAAGTCTAGTCTCTTGAGTTTCTTATATATCTTGGACATCAGACCTTTATCTGTTGCGGAGTTGGTGAAGATCTTTTCCCAGTCAGTAGGCTGCCTTTTTGTCTTAGTGACAGTGTCCTTTGCTTTACAGAAGCTGCTCAGCTTCAGGAGGTCCCATTTATTCAATGTTGCCCTTAATGTCTGTGCTGCTGGGCTATACGTAGGAAGCGGTCTCCTGTGCCCAAATGTTGTAGAGTACTTCCCACTTTCTCCTCTAACAGGTTCAGTGTGTTCAGATTGATATTGAGGTCTTTAATCCATTTGGACTTGAGTTTTGTGCATGGTGATAGATATGGATCTACTTTCATTCTTCTACAGGTTGACATCCAGTTATGCCAGCACCATTTGTTGAAGATGCTTTCTTTCTTCCATTGTGTGCTTTTAGCTCCTTTATCAAAAATCAGGTGTTCATAGGTGTGTGGGTTAAGATCTGGGTCTTCTATTCGATTCCATTGGTCGACTTCTCTATTTTTATGCCAATACCAAGCTGTTTTCAATACTGTAGCTCTGTAATAGAGTTTGAAGTCAGGGATGGTAATGCCTCCAGAAATTCCTTTATTGTATAAGATTGTTTTGGCTATCCTGGGTTTCTTGTTTTTCCATATAAAGTTGATTATTGTCCTCTCAAGATCTGTGAAGAATTTTGATGGGATCTTTAAAGGGATTGCATTGAATCTATAGATTGCCTTTGGTAGAATTGCCATTTTTACTATGTTGATCCTCCCAATCCAAGAGCAAGGGAGATCCTTCCATTTTCTGGTATCCTCTTCAGTTTCTTTCTTCAAAGACTTAAAATTCTTGTCAAATAGATCTTTCACTTCCTTGGTTAGAGTTACCCCAAGATATTTTATGCTATTTGTGGCTATCATGAAAAGTGACGCTTCTCTGATTTTTTTCTCTGCTTCCTTATCCTTTGTATATTGGAGGGCAACTGATTTTTTGGAGTTGATCTTGTATCCGGCCATGATACTAAAGGAGTTTATCAGCTGTAGGAGTTCTTTGGTGGAGTTTTTGGGGTCGCTTATGTACACTATCATATCATCTGCAAATAACGAAAGTTTAACTTCTTCCTTTCCAATTTGAATCCCTTTGATCCCCTTGTGTTGTCTTATTGCTATTGATAGAACTTCAAGCACTATATTGAAGAGATAAGGAGAGAGTGGACAGCCTTGTCGTGTTCCTGAATTTAGTGGGATGGCCTTGAGTTTCTCTCCATTTAATTTGATGTTAGCTGTTGGCTTGCTGTAAATAGCCTTTATTATATTTAGGAATGACCCCTGTATCCCTAATCTTTCCAAGACCTTTATCATAAAGGGCTTTTGAATTTTGTCAAATGCTTTTTCAGCATCTAATGAGATGATCATATGGTTTTTATCCATCAGTTCATTTATATGGTGGATTAAATTGATAGATTTTCATATGTTTAACCAGCCCTGCATCTCTGGGATGAAGCCTACTTGATCATAGTGTATAATTTTTCTATTGTGTTCTTGGATTCTGTTTGCCAGTATTTTATTGAGAATTTTTGCATCGATGTTCATGAGTGAGATTCGCCTGTAATTCTCTCTCTTGGTTGAGTCTTTGTGTGGTTTAGGTATCAGGGTAATTGTAGCTTCATAAAAGGAATTTGGCAATGACTGTTCTGTTTCTATATTATGAAATACATTAAGGAGTATAGGTATTAGGTCTTCTTGGAAGTTCTGGTAGAATTCTGCATTGAAACCATCTGGTCCTGGGCTTTTTTTGATAGGGAGGTTTCTGATAACAGTTTCTAATGTTTCACGACTAACAGGAATATTTAGATTGTTCACCTGGTCCTGGTTTAACTTTGGTGTATGGTACTTATCTAAACAAGTGTCCATTTCTTTTACATTTTCCAATTTTGTGGCATACAGGCTTTTGTAGTAAGATCTAATGATTCTCTGAATTTCCTCTGTGTCTGTGGTTATGTCCCCCTTTTCATTTCTGATCTTATTAATTTGCGTGTTCTCCCTCTGCCGTTTGATTAGTTTGGATAGGGGTTTGTCAATCTTGTTGATTTTCTCCAAGAACCAGCTTTTTGTTTCATTGATTCTTTGGATTGTTTTCTGTGATTCTATTTTGTTGATTTCTGCCCTCATTTTGATAATTTCCAGTCTTCTACTCCTCCTAGGTGAGTCTGCTTCTTTCTTTTCTAGAGCTTTCAGGTGTGCTGTTAAGTCTCCAATGTGTGCTTTCTCCGTTTTTTTTTAAGTGGGCACTTGGTGCTATGAATTTTCCTCTTAGCACTGCTTTCATAGTGTCCCATAGGTTTGAGCATGTTGTGTCTTTGTTTTCATTAAATTCAAGGAAGACTTTAATTTCTTTCTTTATTTCTTCCTTGACCCAGCTGTGGTTCAGTAGTTGATTGTTCAGTTTCCATAGTTTTTAGGCTTTCTGGGGGTAGCATTGTTGTTGAATTCTAATTTTAATCCATGGTGATCCGATAGGATACAGGTGGTTACTAATATGTTTTTGTAACTGTGGAAGTTTGCTTTGTTAGCGAGTATGTGGTCAATTTTTGAAAAGGTTCCATGAGCTGCAGAAAAGAAGGTATATTCTTTCCTGTTTGGGTGGAATATTCTATAGCTGTCTGTTTAATCCACTTGGTTCATTACCTCTATTAAGTCTCTTAATTCTCTGTTAGGTTTCTGTCAGATTGGCCTGTCCATTGGTGGGAGAGAAGTGTTGAAGTCTCCCACTATCAGTGTGTTTAGTTTGATTGCTGCCTTGAGTTCTAGTAATGTTTCTTTTACATAAGTGGGTGCTTTTGTATTAGGGGCATAGATATTCAGGATTGAGACTTCATCCTGATGGATTGTTCCTGTTACGAATAAAAAGTGTCCGTCTCCATCTCTTCTGATTGATTTTAGTTTGAAGTCAACTTTGTTAGAAATTAGTATGGCCACACCGGCTTGTTTCTTAGGTCCATTTGTTTGATAAACCTTTTCCCAACCCTTTACTCTGAGTAGATGTCTGTCTTTGTGGTTGAGGTGTGTTTCTTGTAAACAGCAGAATGTTGGATCCTATTTTCGTATCCAATCTCTTAGCCTGTGCCTTTTTATAGGAGAGTTGAGTCCATTGATATTAAGTGATATTAATGACCAGTGGTTGTTAACTCTAGTCATCATTTTTTTTTGGTAGTGGAGATTATGTATTTCCCTTTTTTGAGATGTGCTAGTGAAGGGTTGCTAGATGTCTGAGTTATTGTGGGCATTGTTGGATTCCTTGGGTGTGATTTTCCTTCTATTTCCTGGAAGGCTGGATTTGCGGCTACGTATTGTTTAAATTTGTTTTTATCCTGGAAAATTTTGTTTTCTCCATTTATAGTGAACGAAAGCTTGGCTGGGTATAGTAATCTGGGCTTGCATCCATCGTCTCTTAGTTTCTGCAGAACATCTATCCAAGACCTTCTGGCTTTCATGGTTTCTATAGAGAAGTCAGGTGTTAGTCTGATAGGTTTACCTTTATAAGTTACTTGACCTTTTTCCTTTGCAGCTCTTAATATTCTTTTTTTATTCTGTATGTTTTGTGTTTTGATTACAATATGGCTGGGAGATTTTTTTTTTGATCCAGTCTTTTTGGTATTCTGTAATCTTCTTGAACCTTCATAGGAATATCTTTCTGTATGTTGGGAAAGTGTTCTTCTATAATTTTATTAAATATATTTTTGGATCGCTGAGCTGTACTTCTTCTTTTACCTCTATTATTCTGAGGTTTGGTCTTTTTATTGTGTCCCAGATTTCCTGAATGTTTTGTGATGAGAATTTGTTGGATTTGCTGTTTTCTTTGATCAGTGCGTTTATTTTCTCTATGGTATCTTCAGAATGTGAGTTTCTTTCTTTTATTTCTCGTATTCTGTTGGTAATGCTTGTTTCTGTAGTCTCTATTCATTTACTTAGATTTTCCATATCCTGCCGGCCCTCGGCTTGTGTTTTCTTCCTTGCCTCCATTTCAGTTTTCAAGTCTTGAACTGTTTCCATTATCTGTTTGATTGTTTTTCCTTGGTTTCCTAGGATATCATTTACAGATTTACTCAATTCTTCAACCTTTTTGTTATTCTTCTCATCCATTTAAGGGAGTTTTTCACCTCCTGTTTAAGGACTCTATTACTTTCATAAAGTTAGTTTTTTCTATATCTTCTTGATTAGGGTGTTCAAGTACTCCTGTTGTAAGTTCGCTGGGTTCTGGTGCTTTCATGTTGTTTTTCAAAGTATTGGAGGAATTCTTGCATTGGTGCCTGCCCATCTCTTCCTTCTACTAATCCCCAGTGGATCTTATTTTACAAGTTCAATTCTCCTTGCTTGCCAGGCAGCTCACAGGCAAAAGGCCTACCTTGCTGCAGGCAGGCTATTGAAGCAAATGACCTCCCACCTGCCTGGTTGCACTCAGTACCAGGTCCCAGCGCCCAAACAGGCTGAGCTGGGCGTTTTATGGCCCCGAAGAAGGGAGGATGAAGGCGTGTGGTTCTGTGTGCAAGCTGGGATGGGACAGGAAGAGAGAGGCAGTGTCCAGGTAGAATAGCCCCTTCAGGATGACTAGGAGGTGTAGGAGGTTGAGGAATGTCTGTGGTCCATCTCCGGACTCACTCCAATGAATGATGGGTCTTCTGGTAGACAATCAGGTCTCCTTGCTGGCTAGGCAGCTTGCTGACCTTGATTATATTTTTTAAAACTTTTACACTAAATCCAATTTGCCTTTGTCATTAATTCCCACCCACCCCCGTTTTTGCTTCATTTAGTTAAAATCTCTGTCTTTGGTTCTTTTTTTTATTTTTTTAAATATTTTGTGTGGGTGGGGTGGAATACTGAGGGATTAAAATTATAGCCATGACTTTTGTTCCCCTTAGGAATTTGAGCAATTTAACAAGCAGTTAAGTGAAGTTTCTAAGAGAGTTCGGATACCCTTGCCTGTCTCAAATATACTTTGGGAACATTGTATCCGGCTAGCTAACAGGACTATTGTCGAAGGGTAAGTCTCAAGAAAGCATTTTCTTAACTTGTAATGTACTATATGAATGACATATATGTTCCTAATGACTGGAAAGCATAGAGATAATGATCAGTAGGTTACATGCTTGAGACCATCCTGGAGAGGGAACCATAGCTCACACTGTGCCTATCTCTTGTGGGTTATTTTGTTGATTTTGATATTGGACCAAGATAAGCAATTCAGAACCACTAGATTATCTGAAAAAAAACTGATAATGATTATCTAATAACTTTTATGAGTATTCATAACATTTATTGAATATTATTTACTGAGCCAGAGATTTCACAGATTTTGTTGGCAAATCCTGACTTACCTGTGTTTGTAATTCTTACTGGAAAATCTTAGGTCAGGAAGTCCAGACTTAGAGGGAGTGAGTAACTTGTTTAGGTTCACAATGTTCATATGCAAAGAGGTCTCCTGAACTCTTGGTGTTCTGATGGCAAAATCAATGTACAGATTGCCTGCATAATTGCTCATTCCTGTCTTCGTCTTCCAAAGATTCCTAGTTTGTACATGGTAAAATAGAAGAAAATATGCTCAATATGTAAACAGCTATTTTAAAGACTGTGCACAGTGAATTTTATGTCATCTTTCATCTAATTTCTCTTTCTTTGTGTCTCGTTATGAAAAGAATATCTTAGAAAGTGGGAAAGTCATGGAGATGACCTTTTCAAATCATAGTACTTTATGAAAGATGGCTGTGTCAACAGCCACTGCTTAGAAGTATTAGAAATAAATTTGTTTAAATAAAAAATGATAAATATGTATTAAGCTTCCACATAAGGCACATTATTTAAAAAAATAAACCACAAAAATCCATTGATTGTTAAATAATATAAGCAATGAAATGGTTCATTTCCTAACATTGAACATATCACAGATTTAGGAGTAGTAAAATACAGTTCTGTGGGGTTATACCTCTGTCATTATTAGGCATCTACCTTAAAATCTAGTATTTCAGTAGTGAGGTGTATGAGAATATATCCATAAATCATTTTATTATGGAAAATATGAATAGTGTTGATGGGAGAACTGTATCATTTGTTCCTTTTTCATTGAATTGCTACAATATTGAAGTGTTTTCTAACTTGAATATGACTTTGGAGTATTTGAACAGTTTTAACAATAATTTTTGGTAGCCAGATTACCTGATTGAGTCTATTTGTCTTTCAGACAGTTGTGTTAACTGAATGCAGAAAACTAGTCCATAGACCAAATGAGAACCTTTGAGCGACTTACTTTATTTTGCAAATGAAGAACGTATAGATAGGAATAATACTAAGGACTAAACAGATAGGTAAAGGACTAGCAGGACCACAGCGCGTTCCTGGGACACAAGACTTTGTACTATTTTTCTCAGCATCTCATCTCTTGTCATCTTATTGTTGTGTCTCTTAGATACGCCAATGTCAAGAAGTGCAGTAATGAGGGTCGTGCCTTGATGCAGTTGGATTTTCAACAATTTTTAATGAAACTTGAGAAACTAACTGATATTAGACCCATTCCTGATAAAGAGTTTGTGGAAACATATATCAAAGCATACTACCTAACTGAGAATGACATGGAGCGATGGATCAAAGAGCATAGGGTGAGAGGGGGTCAGCGTGTGCTCTTTGCCATGTGCTTTTCTTGTCTGGTGTGTTGTGTAACTTAGAATCATGCGGTAAACACGAAGAAGCACTGCTTAGGTGCCTTTCACCACATTCACACAGGCGGTGTGATGGCTTACCTTGTCACATCCTTCCTGTTGATCTTAGAACTAGAAAGTGAGCAATGGGTTTCCCATTCTGTATCACAGGAAGAGACTGAACGTGATTTGTATCAAAATAAATTGAGTATAGCAATACTGAAATGATTCATAAGCTGTAGAACCTAACTTTTGTACTCTTAAACAGTGAAATGGTATCATCCTCATCATGGTGGCTTGTGTGGATGATTTGCAAACATTAATACACAAGGCTACACTCTTAAAAAGCATTACATTTTGCCTTTAATGTAGATTTGATTGATTTTCTTCAGTTATTTAGAATGCTAAAGTTTTACACCTTAAACACACACACACACACACACACACACACACAACATGCACGCACGCACGCACGCGAACGTTCTCAGCAGAGTGCAGTCTGTCTGACCCTTGGGTTATTTGTCCAGATAGACAGTGTTTGAACAGGTCTTGAGGAGAGCGTGGAGTTTTTTATTTCTTCTCATTTTTTTTTATTAAAAATTCCCATCTCCTCCCCTCCTCCTCCCACTTCCCTCCCCTCCCTCCCACCCATACCCCCACTCCGCCCCTCTCCAAGCCAAAGAGCCATCAGGGTTCCCTTCACTATGTTAAGTCCAAGGTCCTCCCAGCTCCCCCTAAGTCCAGGAAGGTGAGCAACCAAACTGACAAGGCTCACAGTGAGCCCGTCCATGCTGTAGAGTTCATGCTCATCGCCGTTGTCCTTGGTTTCTCAGTCCTCCTCCACCATCAGCCACATTCAGAGAGTCCGGTTTGGTCCCCTGTTCCATCAGTCCCATTCCAACTGGACTTGGTGGTCTCCCGTTAGATCTGTCCCACCGTCTCAATGGGTAAACGCACTCCTCACGGTCCTGACTTCCTTGCTCATGATCTCCCTCCTTTTGCTCCTCATCAGGACCTTGGGAGTTCAATCCGGTGCTTCTATGTGGGGCTCTGTCATTTTCTCCATCCAATGCCAGGTGAAGGTTCTATGGTGATATGCAAGATATTCATGAGTATGGCAATAGGATCTGAACATTTCTGGCACCCTCTCCTCATCTGCCCAAGGAACTAGCTGGGGGTGTCTTCCTGGACACCTGGGAACCCCTCTAGAGTCAAGTCTCTGCCAACCCTAGAATGGCTCCCTTAATTAAGATATAGTTACCTGCAACCAAGCAGGAGTATCCTAATTTTAGGACCAACCTTGGTTTTACAGTGAGTTTAGGACCAGCTTTATCTACAAAAGGTTCTGTCTCCAACAGAACAAAATAAAAGCAACCAAACTAAACTTATAAAAAGAAGAAAGAAAGAGAGAGGAGAAGAAAAGAAAACCATCAAATCTTATTACTGGCAGTAAGTCCAGTGTTCACATGGGCTTTAAAAATGGGTAATAGCTGAGTAACGTTTTATTCATTTGGGTAAGGAAATGAGTTATCCCTTGTATTTAACTTATTTGACTTATCCTTTTGAGTTTTAATATTGTACAAAGATGAAATGAACCTTAGTATGATTTTTATATATGTCTAATGTTGGTTGGAAAAAGTTGAGATATACATGTTGTTTTTAAGGACTTTTTGATAAATTAACCAGAATTGAGAAAAACTTCAGGACTCGTCTTCCCACTGATATTTGAGCACCAGAACATTCACCCTTTATCTATAGGCTGCTGTGATTTCACTTACTCAGCAGAGTGAGCTGCCAGTGCTCAGTGTTGGTGCTGGGGGGGGGGTTGTGAGGATGTACAGAGTGCCTGAGGATCGATGGAAAGCACCGCTTCTCGGTGTCTATTACTTGATGCAGAAATGATGTCCCCTTTAAGGTTTATTCTTTTAATATAGCAAGTCAACTTTGCAGCTTAGTGCTGTAGAAGTTTAACTGACAGTATTTGCAGCTCAGTGACATTTTTCAACACAGCAGGGAATGTCCTACAGGTTCTGAACTGAACAGTGGGGAGCTTCTAAAACTGCTCTTTGCCAGAGCAAGTCCAGTGCTCAGTGATGTTGGATACTGAATGCTGAGCAGACAGAAGATGCTTTGTCAGGTGGTGCCAGGCACTTAAATGAAGCCATCTACTGGGGTTTAGATCTCTTCCTTTTAACGTGCTGCTCTCTTTAACAGCGCCTTCAGTACAAGGAGGCTTTCTGTTCTCTTAGAAGGTGAAAGTGCACAATTGTCCCTCCCTGTCTTAACTCCTGTTCCAGAAGAAAAACAGTATGCCAGCATTTCTGAGGAACCATTTACCCATCCTACCAGTGAACTGTTGAACACCTAAACTAGATAGATATGGGCAGTGAAAGATATTTAGTCTTCATTTTACTAATTGCCTGATAGTTGTAATATGAGCAGCTGAAAAGAGTGACTTGGGTTGGAGAGATGACTCAGCAGTTAGAGCTCTTTTATTGCTTCTGCAGATTTGACTTCCAGCATCTACATGGCACTCACAAACTTCGCTAACTCAGGTGTCGGAATCCAGCACCCTCTTCTGATCTCTGCAGACACCAAAGTCATGTGTACATATACATATATAAAGGCAAAATATACATATAGAAAGACAAAACACTCATATACATAAAAATAAATCATTTACGTCTTCTAAGGTGTCTTTCTGATTCATTGCCTTGTTTTTATGTCATAGAGGAATCATTGTTATGTTGGAGATTTTTAACTGAAGTGTAAAATATAGAATTTTAAAATTGGAAATGGCAATATGTTTTGATAACTTACAGACTACCACAGAAACAGGTATGAAGTCTGTGTGGGCTTTAAAGCGATAAACAGCACATTTCATCGCTTGGCAGTATTTGAACAGATTCTACTGCTGCCTGCCTCCAGTACATTCTGCCCCAGCTCCCTGCCTGTACAGCACAGTAGACAGTTTGCCTTTTATGCTCCAGCTGTAATGTCTACTGTTCACCCTGCCTTACAGTGCTCAGAACCATCCACTGGCATCGGATATCTGCCTGCTCACCTGCTGCATTGATCAGATGAATCTGTACACTGAATGCTAAACTTGGATTTTCTTTCTTTGGACAGGAATATTCAACGAAGCAGCTGACCAACCTGGTGAATGTTTGCCTGGGATCTCATATCAATAAAAAAGCAAGACAAAAGCTCCTAGCAGCTATAGATGATATAGACAGGCCTAAAAGATAATGAGCACAAATCTGTCCTCAGAGGCATCGATCTTCTCTCAGCCTGTAGACATGAAAGGAGTTCTTCATGCACTCCTGACAATTCTCTGCTAAGAAAACTTGGAGATTGTCTTTTTGAACTGGAAAATAGAAAATACTCAAGTGTATATGGTGTGCTTAAGTGACTTTATATGCTCCAGTCTCTTCAAATTTTGCTCTTATTTGTTGTAACCTTTTCCTGAAAGTATCTTCCTGTCATAATTATTATTATGTGGCTACAGTGATACACTTTACAGAAGAGTGTATAACTACATATGAGAAGGAGCAGTGGCTGATGTGTCTTTAGAGAGAGTCATAATAAGCATGAGAGAGCGAATGGACAGTACTTCCTAATTATGAGCATTGCATGAGAATTTAAAAAGAATGTAAGTAAAACAGTTTAAAATCACTATGTTCTCTATTTTTAACTGCCAGAGCTTCTGCCAGAGTTAATTTGATTGTAACAGTGATTATAAATGATGAGATTTAATAAATGTCACCCTCAATGATCAACTGTGTGAGCTGTACTCTGATGTTTCTATCTGGCAGGAAGATTTCGGGAAGCAATAATGTGATGTTTTTTGTGTGCTTTTATTTTAGTTCCTAGAATCCTGGAACACCTGGTGGGAGGTCATTTCATTGCCCGTGCTTCCAGGACATGGGGAGCAGATTAAACAAGTGTTACAGATTTCCATATCTTTATGTGAAATATTATACAAGCTTTGCTGTCTCTGAATTCAGCTTTTAGGGCAGCAAAAACTGGGTTGAATGGCTGAAGGTGGAGCTGGTGTGAGTCATATGTATGCCTTCCTTAAGTATTTTTGGTAACCAGGTGTGAAATCTTTCAGTGTTTCAGTGTGGTGCTTCAGAACCCAACTAATTACTGTATGTTGCTGCTCTGAACTGTTGGAGTTGAGTACCTCCTGATAATAGAGTCAGTATCAAATGTGTGTTCTTTCTTACCTGGAATAGCAGTTATTAAGCTGGGTGGTGGTGGGGTACAGGTGACTGTGCAGGGTCTGTCTTAGAAATTGGCTTTGTGTCTAGTGAGTCTGAGGGGATGAGGTGGTTGGGCATGTAACTGATAAGAAAGTGGCCAAGAGGCAGAACAGTATAATGAAAGCCCTTTCCACACTTGCTGTGTTTCAGGGGGGGTCACTGATGAGTTTTATTTGTATCCAGCCTTTCATTCTACAGTTCACCTATCAGTTTTAAACTTTCTTCGTATAACAAGATGAGTGTGGTACTTTATACTCGCCTGTGATAGGGAGTTGGGTACTTATAAAGCAAATTTCCCCTAGCCTTTGTTTATTTGTAGCTACTTAAAAACAAGCCTAGGTAACCTTGGTCCTTTTGTTTAAATGATATATTTAGTTACATACATAAAAAACTGATTGATCCACTTTCTTAATTGACTAGGGGCTGCTAATATTTTTAAGCAGGGATTTTATTTTTGATTTCTATTCATTTCTACTTTAGTTACCTCTGTAAGATGAATCGCAATTACCTGCCTGTTAGAGCCTGGTTCTTTCTAGGCATTAAGACTGATAAAAAAGAAATGTTTCCTTAGCTGAGAGACTCAGCTGCGTGCTCTGCCGACCTATAAGTCCACCTTGCTCCCCTCTTTCCATCTGCAGAATAAAAACAGAACATTTCTTAGTGCTTTTGGTAAAGGTTTTGTTTTGTTTTTGCATTGAAAGGTACCATAATAAGTTCAACATCAAAACAGTAACAGGAGGCTCTAATCACAAAACTACCAGACATTTCTGGAATGCATTATACGGTGACATCAAATGACAACACTATAGTGTTTTGTGAACTATGGTAAAAAGAACTCAAAAGCTCGGAAAGTAAATGGAATTAATTTGCTCTTTAAAAAAGTGACTGCAGGAACCCCTACCCTTGAGACTATAAGTTTTTCTTAATTCAAACATTTTATGTGAAAGTGTCTTGCAGAATTCAGAATCTTATGTTCATATGGGAGCTTGATATCCTTTAAGAAATTATAATTACTTATCCAAATTAATTGCATCACATTTTAAAATGCTAGGAAGATGTGCACTACCTCAAAGGAACTAGTTTGTTTCCATTTATTTAGAAAGACCCTTAGAGCACCCAGCGTCCACCTTAATTATCTCACTAATCTGCTTTCAAGTCAGATTTCTGTTAGGAAATGCTGTGTGGTCACTTATCAAATCTTTAGGCAGAACCTCCTCTTAATTTTTTTTTTTTTATTTAACTAAATGCTAAAGTGAAACTTTAAATTGCTTTCTTTCGCTTGTCCATTGAAAAGTATCATAAAAAGACTTGTAATTCAGTTCTTTTGAAAGTTATTTTCTGTAATAGAAAAAAAATTTGAACCTGAAGATGAATTCCATTTGTACCAAAAGCAAACAGAAGTGGTACAGGGGAAAGGAGACATAAACATGTGTCATATTACTTTGAAAATTAACTTTGATATAGACTTTATAGTTGATAAAATGGCATTTAGCTCTTGTCAGTGACTAATGGTTAGTGAATTATTATTGCTCTGGTGTAATAATTGTAAATGTTAAGACTAGCTCATCTTCTTAGAGGTTTTTTCCTTGTGGAAAACATTTCTTCGTTTTTAATGGTCCACAGATTTTGAAGGCTATCAAAAAGCTTGTTTGTTTTTAGACTACATCTTTTATTATGCAGCCCAGGAAAACTTCAACCTGAAGCCCCTACTGCCTGTGCCTCCCCAGTACTGGCATTACAGCTTAGTGGTTTCGTTTGGCAAAATGCAGTTCTAGAGCCTTCCCAAGTGTGTGTATGTATGTGTGTATGTACGTACGTATGTACTTCATATGTATCAGAAGACAGGTCTTTGACTCCCTACTGCCTACTTCACCTTACTTTTGTATAGTGATATTTTATTTATGTTTTAATTAATAAAGATTGCCTTTATGGTAGATCTCCATTAGTTCAGGGCCACCCTGGGCTACACAAGATCAATGTAGAAACAGATCCAGGTGGTGGTGGCTCTCTCCTTTAATCCAAGTACTATGGAGTCACACACCTTTAATCCCAACTCTAAAGGGTACTATAAAATGGGAGGAGACAGACGCTCAGGACTCAGTCTGTAGTCACCCAGCCTTGGTAGAGGTAAGACTTTTCTGGTGGCTTGGCTGTTTTGCTTTTCTGATCTTCATCTTGAACCCTAATATCTGTCTCTGGGTTTTTATTGTTCATGGTAAAATTGAGAGATCCATCTGCCTCTGTCTCCCAGATCTTGGGATTAAAGGTGTGTGCCAGCACTGCCTGGGCCCTGGTAGCTTAGTTGTACCCTCTGATCTTCAGGCCAACATTATTAAAACATAAATAAAATACTACTACGCCTCCTGTCTTGTGTTACTAATAGAGACACTGACCAAAATGTGCCATTTCTGTGAAACTTCTCTGCTCAAGGACAGGTGTGAAGGAGTAAAGTTGGTAGGGAGATTAGTGGATACTGTGGCAGTCCAGTTTTAATGAGGGCGGAAAGCCTTGTGGAAGTAGCTGAGGCTGCCCCTGGGAAGTTGGGTAGATTGTAGAACATGATTGGGATTCTTTGTAGGGACAGCGAGGGGCCCCGTGGCTGGCACAGTAAGAGAATGAGCAGGAAGGATGTGACAGGAAGGGTCCCACGTGGAACTTCATAGAGAACAGAAAGGTACAGGCTGGGATGTGACTGAACTGTGAAACAGCTGACCAGAGAGGCAGTGACTTCATTTTTTTTAGCAAATCATTGTTTTCTAGAAGGTCACAGAAGTAAGGAGTCTAAGCTTGAGTCTGGCTACAGTGGTGCTGGGGATGGTGAGATGCTCTCAGACTTCAGGGATATTTGGAAGTCAGAGACAGAATCTGTAGATGCCTGAGGGGAAGAGTTAAACTTGTTTTAAGATTTGCTCTAGAAAATTGAAGTCTTTGAGGACTGAGTTTGTGAAGATCAAATGGGCTTGGAAGCTTGAGCTACCGTAAGGTAGAGGTGTTGAGGTGGCTGAAGACACCTGAGGCAGTTGGTGGGAGATGGAAGAGCCGCCAGTACAAACGTGAGCTAGAATGTGGCACAGAGCTGAGCCTGCTTTATGAATTGGGACAATCTGCTGCAGCCAGGAATGCTCGTGAGTTAACTGTTTCCTGCCAGGTAACAGATCAGGAGAAATTCCACATCATGTAGGAATGGTTAAGCAAAAGTCTTTTGGGGGAAATGTTGGGAGGAAGGAGAAAACAGGAGGGTGTAGATAGGAAATTGAGAGAAAGGAGAGTAGGAGGGAGACTTGGGTTTTTTGTTTTGTTTGTTTGTTGAGCAAATATGAGTATGAGAGCAATTTCCCCACCTATGGCCCACCTGGGTTCTCAGGCCTTGGAGCTTTCACTAGGAAGAAGTCATTATGTTTCTGGGTAGATGTGTTTCCAGGCAACCAGGTGAAGTCCAGGGCCACAATCCTAGAACATCGCTGTTGGGTACTATCTGGATTAAGTTGCTCTGGCATCTGGACAGCTCCTGCCTTCACTGTCTGTATCTGGTAGGATAAACAGGTAAAAATCCCCATTGCATTAGGGCCATATATCAAAGTGTGTGAGCTGTGAGTCAGAAACGCTCCTATTCAGGTGGAGACTGGGCACAAATTGGACTTAGTTGAAAAGATTGTCTTCCTCCCCACTCCCCCCCAAAAAAGTCTTGAGGATCAGAAAGACCAGTGTCCTGACCCAAGAAAGGTACTGCGGAGGATGGAGGCTGTATTGAGAATGTCTTGTGCAGTTAAGGAGGAAGCAAGAGTCCAGAAAGACAGTAGACCAGTACTGAGTGACAGGAATGCATTTGGAGAAGTGGACAGTGTAGGCCAGTCCACATCTAAAACATGGAATGGAATTGCCACTTACAGCTGCATCCACGGAAGGATGTCCTGTCAGCTGGGGTGCTGGGGGCGGTGTGCATGGAAGAGAGAGTGGCCCACTTACAGCTGCATCCACGGAAGCATGTCCTGTCAGCTGGGGTGCTGGGTGCGGTGTGCGTGGAAGAGAGAGTGGCCCACTTACAGCTGCATCCACGGAAGCATGTCCTGTCAGCTGGGGTGCTGGGGGCAGTGTGCGTGGAAGAGAGAGTGGCCCACTTACAGCTGCATCCACGGAAGCATGTCCTGTCAGCTGGGGTGCTGGGGGCGGTGTGCGTGGAAGAGAGAGTGGTGCACTTCCGTGCTTGTGTTTCAATGTACAGCACAGAGTCTTACCTTGCTCAGAACTCCAGGATGGATGAAATTCATGCACCCAGGCCCTTAGACAGGAGTTTCTGCCTACCTGGCTTGAGTAGCTGGTCTGTTCCTTTGGGGTAGGGTAGCCAGCTATATACTTATCTTCCAGAGCACCTATCCTGGATCTAACAATGGTTGGACTTTTCAGCATTGTGGAACAACATTGTGAAAAAAAGATTAATCCTCTCGTGTGTGTGTGTGTAACTTGAGACAAATATTGGCAACTTTAAAAGAAACAATAACTAACTTTGATTTCTTAACTTTTAATATCACCCATAGGCTGCAGAACGTAAAACCTGACTTGTTTTAATAGACTGTCCTAGACCAGCGGTCCTTCAAAGCAGTGGCCCAGCAGTTCCGATTCCTGTGAACTTGTGAGCCTTGTGTAGTGATGAATGGCAGGGCTGCGTTCCTGCTGCCCTGGCTCCCGCATGGCTAGCTTTACACGCAAAATAACAACACACAAATTTTATTCTTTTAAACACTGCCTGGCCCATTATTTCCAGCCTCTTACTCACATCTTGATTAACCCATATCTAATAATCTATGTAACACCATGAATGGTGTCTTACCCGGAAAGATTCAGCATGTCTGACCTGGTGGCTGGCTTCATCGCAACTGGTTGTAGAGACAGGGCAGTTGTCTGAGCCATCTACCTCACTTCCTTCTTCCTGTTCTGTCTACTCCACCCACCTATTTTCTAACCTATTAGGCCAAGCAGTTTTCTTTATTAACCAATGAAATCAACAGATTGATAGAAGACCCGCCTCCATCATTTCCCCTTTTTCTGTTTAAACAAAAAGGAAAGGCTTTAACTTTAACATAGTAAAATTACATATAACAAAACAGTTATCATGCAAAAATTACAGTTACAATATTTATATCTACTTTATCTTTTATCATAACAAAGGAAAACAACTATAACTATTCTTCTTCAGCTCCATCAAAGACTCCAGAAGGACACAATATTACCTAAGTAAATAAGAAATATGCAATTTCCAAACTCTAGAAATGATAGAGACATCTCGCTGCCTGGACAGTCACCCAAAGTTCTTTTGTATTGTAGGGGCATCTATCTTCGGCCTATAGGCCCACAGTATCCAACAGACTTTCCCATGAAGCAGGAAATTTCAAAGACAGTTCAGTCACTATCTGCTGTGTCCTACAGAATGACTACTCTTTCATGAATCAGGAACTACTACTACTCGAAGACTCTTTCATGAATCAGGAACCCAGAGAGATCATCTCACCTATAGGCAAGTTCAGCAGTCCTCTCTCTGAGGGTTCTCTGTGTTCAGTTTATGCAATAGTCCAGGCAAGAGCAGTTTCTTGCCCAAATGGCTATCAAACTCCATAAGTAGCCTCTTCGATGCCCATCTTCCTCTTGAAGTAGCTGATGCTGCCAGGAGCAGATGTGTCTCATTGTCATGAAAAGCCCTAAGTTATTAAAACATTTTAAATGCCATATTCTATAGTCTTTGAAAGATATGAAGAATGCCTATTTAACTTAAATATATCTCTATATATCTAGAAAATCTAACTTACATGACTATAAGCTTTACTATTATCGATGATTATCCATTAACAACCTATATTTCTTAATTATACATTACATTTTTAAAATGAACTACACAATCACAATACCTTAATCAGTATCAGAAATACATATACATATAACAAAACTGACCTTAAATTTAAATCACTAAAGCAAAATCCATATCAATGCAAATTACTCATCTCCATATTATATTCCCCTTTAAATGTAAAAGAACACTTATAAACAATATTTGGGAATATGGACGTAGATATTTCTCTCCAAACTGCTTCCTGCTGAATGGGGATGCTGTTAATCAGATCTTTCATGGTGTAACCTGTGTGCCAGGTTCATCTCAGTCATCAGTTGGGTGAAGTAATTTTTTGAGGGTGTTCACAGCAACCTTCAGGAGGGCGTGGTCTATCATACCATATTGGGATATAAGCAATCCTTAGGGTCTCATTTTCTATAAAAACAAAAGAAGAAACTCTTTTCCAAAGTATCATATCCTTAGATCCAAATTCTGAAGTCAAGGTATTTTCAAAATGCCTATGTTGGATTAGTTCAGCAGCATTTATAAACAAATATCTTTTAGCAGCTGTTGCTCCTTCCTCAGCATTCAAACAATTCAAAGAGAGCATAATAGTATACAGTATCAAGATTCTCTGTGTATTTTCCATTTTATATGACTTTATTTTAACATCTATTTCATTTATTTTTGCTTTTACTTTTTGAGGCAGGTTCTCTCTATATCTTTGTCCTGGAATAACTCTTTAGACCAGGCTGTCCTTGAACTCTCAGAGATCCACTTGCCTTTGCTTCCCAAGTGCTGGGATTAAAGGTGTATGCTACCACACCTTGAAGTCACAGAGGTCAATCTCTGTCTCCCAAGTGTTGGGATTAAAGGTGTGTACTATCACACCCAACTACTTTCTTTCTTCCTTTTTTACCCTAAGAACTTTAACCTTTAGCATGCATATATTTTTAACACAGTGTAAATCATTTAGAAGTTTTCTTTGTTTTTCAATCTCTCTTTACTGTATCTCTCTTTTTCTGACCATATGAGCCTTTAAATTACTGAGCAATATGAGTAGAATTCAAGCCGCGGCTTTGCCAGCTAAATCCATCCCATTCCTTAGCTTTCCAGCCTCATGGCAGAGGTACTTGCTAGAGCCATTTTTATTGCCACAACTCTATGGTGTTTCAAGGTCCCTGCCAGCAATCAAATCAAAAGCTCCATAGTCAGGATCGCCTGCTTGAAAGAGTCAGAGTTTGCCCTGGCAGGATGACCCAGAAATCCGGCATTTTAAAACAGCACAGCTTTTTTCCTGCTATGGCTGAAAACCGAAAAACATACGTTCAGCCTTTCATCAACATCGCTTAAGTGTTTCGTGGCAGGACCTCTTAAAGCTGCAGAGTTTTACAGCTAAAGCTGAGTCAGGAAGCCTCTCTTAGATGAGAGCGCTTCCTTGCCTCTTGCAAGCAGAGGCAGACCCTAGAAATTGCTGTTATCAAGAAAACATACTTTACTCTATTCTTTTCCAAGCTTTCTCAAGCTTTCTGTGGATTCAGTTATCCACGTGGGCGCCATTCTGTAGTGATGAGCTGTGGGCCGGCTTCCCGCTGCCGGGCTCCTGGCCGCCCAGCTAGCTTTACCCAAAATAACAACACACAATTGTTTTCTTTTTAAATACTGCCTGGCCCATTATTTCCAGCCTCTTACTCACATCTTGATTAACCCATATCTAATAATCTATGTAACACCATGAATGGTGTCTTACCCGGAAAGATTCAGCATGTCTGACCTGGTGGCTGGCTTCATCGCAACTGGTTGTAGAGACAGGGCAATTGTCTGAGCCATCTACCTCACTTCCTTCTTCCTGTTCTGTCTACTCCACCCACCTATTTTCTAACCTATTAGGCCAAGCAGTTTTCTTTATTAATTAACCAATGAAATCAACAGATTGATAGAAGACCCGCCTCCATCAGCCTTGCAGGGAAGAAACTGGGCACTGCTTCATCAATCCCTAGGACACACTAAAGGGTGGAGTTAACACCATAACCCCTCCCACCTCTTCTCACCCCGGCTGCCTGATGGACTTAGGGTTGTTCACCTGGAACATCCATCCAATGACAAGTGCAGTTCAGCTATTTTATCAGACTGCTGCTAGGCTTTTCTTATTAGACAATAGTTACTTCTCTCTTGCCCACATCAGTATAATAATTTTTTTGTTGGGATTTTTTGTTTGTTTTATGGGACAAGGTTCCTGGCTGTCCTGGAACTCGCTCTACAAAGAGCAGGCTGTCCTCGAACTCACAGAGATCTGCCTGCCTCTGCCTCTAGAGTGCTGGGATTGAAGGCATGTGCCACCAGCACCCAGCCAGGATTATAAATGTGAGTTTTGCACAAGATGAGTCTTAGAACCCTGTGACCTATGTTTGGATGGGCTGCCGTGTACACAGACTGCAGCTGAGTGGGAAAGATACTTCTGCTTCTGGGGGAGTCTCAACTAATGCTTGAGTTCTGAGCAGTGAGACAAGTGGGCCAGTGAGGATAGATGGTGTGATGTACCTTGCTTTGCAGCAATTCAGTCTTTGATTGGCTGATTAAGTGAATCAGACAGAGATAGAAACCATGAGGTGGTGGAGGTTTGTGAATCAGCTGGTTGCAAACTTTCCTGATAGTCCTGAAATCTAGGAAGGACTCAAATATCTGGCAGGATTGGTTCGTCTACAACTGTCCTTACAAATCCCGCAACATTCATGGAGGCACCTGTTTCTATTACAAAGCCACAATTGGGCTCTGCAGAAGGCATTCATGCTTCTTGAAGTACTTTTAATTCCTAAAGTAAAACCTTAGTTTAGCAACAGTTCCATAAAGCACTTTATGCACACATGTGCATGTGTGCATGTGTGCATGCACACACACACACACACACACACACACACACGGAGAGAGAGAGAAACAGAGACAGACAGAGACAGAGAGACAGAGATTGCTAGGGTATTTTTCCTGACAGTACATCATGATGATCATCTTCATCCATTCACCAGCCAAGATTCCAAGGATTAAAGATTCCAAGGATTAAAGGGTTATGGGACAAATGACTTCTGAAAATGCCTCTGGTACATCCTGTGTTGTGTTAATATATTACTTCCTTCTGAAGCAAATTGGAAGAGCTATACTTTCTGAGGACTTTTAAATATGTATCCCTTTTCCAAAAGAATATGCATGCCATTTCTCTTACAATTGATAGTAACAATCTAAATGTAAGTTTCCAATCCATTTCACCCTAAAATCTGCATGGTACTACTACTATTATCTTCTCCAAACTCTATGAGGAAAGAAACTGGGTGGTTCACTTACTTTCTATTTAATTCTTACAGAATGATTTAAATGCAGAGTTGGATTTAGGTAAGATATGTAGTAATCTATTTTGATTCCATAACCTCTGTATTTGCCAACTACCTATAAGTCATTCCAATTATTTAAATTTTGTTTGGTTAATTTTGGAAAATATATTTCTTATCCTATGCAAAGTTAGTATAGATTTTCTCCAGTTTGCTCCTGCCTCCAACTTACTGAGAGATGGATGTGTGTTGATGGCATTCTCGTGTCCTTGTCTGCTTTCTGGTCACCTTTCTATGCCATCATATGAGAGAGCATTTCATTTGCTCTAACATGGGAATGGTAGTACCTGCTCCCTAAGGATGAGAAAGCAAATATGAAAACAGTCTTAGAACAGGGCTTAGTATGTAAGTAAATGGTACATATTATTAAACTCATTTGTAGACAAGAAAGTCACATCTGGAGTATTATGCATTAAGTCACTCTGCAAACATGGAAGCAGAACTTAAATTCAGTGCTCCTCCTCTCTGCATCTGTTGCCATGTGACTCACAATTATCCGTTGACAGGCTTCATCACATTTCCACAGGGCACTGGTGTGCTTGAATTGCATGGCCAAATTCACTTTCCCGCTAGCTCTTTGTCTTCCCAAAGGGTTAGTTGGCACAGTATACAATGCCTGTAGATCCTTGGTGAGATTCCTTTAATTGTATGTCCTCTACATTTAATATCAGAGCCTATTGCTAGCAGAAAATAACAGACCTTGCTTTGTAAATGTACAAATCCATGGTTACACCATGTATGGGCAAGTGCTCGAGAGTATTTTCTTTTATGCATTTTTTTTTTTGGAAAATTCCCTAAAGGGCCCTCTTTCTGACTGCTTAGAAATGCACATGACACTATCACTGTTTCTAGTCATACCAGCTTCAAAGGAAATTCCAACTGTTATGCTCAGTTCTGTGCCAGTTGTGGAGAACATTGTGTCTTTGTGGTATATACTCCTTTCCTGACCTCCATTCATGGGTTGAAGCATGACTGTTGAGTGAAAGACCTACAAGGGATAGCAATGTCATACTGGGGCAACTCAGCAATGAGTTCCTTCCCCTCTGTCCCCTTGTCCCCAGCTCCTGCTATGTTTCTTCTATCTCCTCCTTCCAAGACATATTATTACATCCTGGGTTTCTGACCCCACCCTATCTGATGATCGGAGGAACAGAAGAAGCAGGTGGCATGTGAGCATATTTTAACACACACTTAGATCAGCAATGTCTCAGATTATTGTTTCAGATTCTTCGAAAGTTGAGCCGAAAAATCAACACTGAATGTTAATGAGAAGCAAAGAAGATGGAAATGTGCGGAAAGTGAGCAGAAGCACCCTTGTGAAGGAGAAACAGTGCTGCTGTTGGTTGATGACTCTGGTTTTAGCAAGAGTCTTTGTGGTTGAAAATGTATAACTAAAGATCTGATACTTCTTCTCCAGTCTGATAGGTCTACATACTTCCTTCTTTCTGCTTCACTGATTAAACAAACAAATGTGCTGCCTGCTGTCTGTTTCTCTAGATAATAGGGTGATTATATGAAAATTATTTAGGCTGAGGTGCATTATTTACCTCTTCTGACAAGAAGTCTTTGTGACAAGACTTGTAAAAAAATAGCTGCAGTTCATGTCCCTGAGATTGAAATGTGTGTCGATAAAATTCTAAATGAGATTATAGTTAGTGACCATCCACACATGCAGGGTTGATAGCACGCAATGCACTCAGTGAGGACCTTACCTTTAGAAATTGGCATACTCAGTAACCTAAGATGATTTTTATAATTTAAATTTCATTAATCACTTGGAGCATAATAGAGAATTATGTGTGTCTTTTTAGTGTGAAACGTTTGACTGATATTTAACCACACTGACAAGAATTTGGATTTTGTGTTTAAAATGATCAAAATGTCATTTTAGTCTTTAAAATTATTTTAAGCCCAGATACGTTTTGTCAACTCTTTTCCTTCTCCTCCCTGCCTCCCCCATCACTGCTGCCTTCAGAATTTAAGGTTTATGTTAGGGATTTGATGAAAAGGAATTTTGAAAAAAAATAAATGATGATGGCAGATAAGACTTTGTGCCAGAGAAGAATATGCAGGTTTTGTTTTCCCTGCTTTGGGAACAATGTGTAAATGAATGTTGAAGGCACAGGTTTAGCAGAGAGAGTAGTCTGTTTGGTAAGGTCATGCAGAAAGCCAACAGTATTTTACTCAAATCAGATTTCTTGTGATTATAGAAAAGGGCAAGATTTTTTTCTCTGTGCTTTGAGAGCTCCATAATGAATCTTCATAGAAGCAGGAATGTTGAAGGGCAGGTGGTGTTGGCTGTCTTTTGTGAAGCGAAAGTTCAGTATCAGTGTTCATCAACATCAGTGATGACGGAGATAGCAAAAGAAATGGTGTTGAGAAGCTTCCAGAGAAATAGGCTTTGAAGCAAGTAAAAAACTTAGCAATTAGATATCCGTGTCTATATGTTATGGCCAGGGAAAAAGGTGTTTTCTGCAGGAGCGCTGGCTTCTTCCTGGGTTTTCCAGGGCTAGCAAGCTTTCTTTTCAGCCATTCAGGCTTTTGGGGGTAGCTCTGATCACTTTCTTTAAATAAAATTTCACTTCATAGACCCAACACTAATTGGCTGTGTTCTACCTTCTGACCAGAAGTAGGTCCCTTTCATTAATGCATCTACAAATGCAATGACTATTGGCCCACAAGTCACATGCAGAATTTAACCATCTTGAGCAAATGATCAACTACATATCTTAATCAGAGCTGTTAAAATCTGTCTCTTAGTGTTTATTTGTAGAGTGAATTATCATAAGTTTACATGTAAAGTAATTTCCTTCTAAATACTATTTTGTTTTTTGAATGGTTAGTCTTCATTGTCAATCTGATTGAATTTGGAGTAACCTAGGAGTTGATAATATTTGAGAGAATTTTAACTGAAGCATGATGAATTTCAGCATGAGCAGCACAGTGTGGGCTGATGTCCTAGAGTAGGGATAAAGACTAAATAGGCTGAACATTCATTGCTCTCCATTTCCTGACTGTAGTGCAGTGTGGTCAGCTGACTTATACTCCGACCATTATACATGTCCTGCCATGATGAACTGTATCCATCAAACTGTAAACAACAATCAACAGTTCCTCCTTTAACTTACCTTTATCAGGTATTTGGTCATAGCAATGAGAAAGGTAACTGCTTTTGTTAGGTTGCAAACTCTCTAGGATGCTTTAAATTTACATCATTCAAAATATGAAATATGACTCACTTTTATACCTAGGACTTCATTCAAGTAGATAAATATTACTTATCTAAAATAAAGTGCTGATAATATCCTCAAGATGGAAGCTGGAACTATTTTTGTGAGGTTTATTGAAGGGCTGCAGAGGTTTTGAGAGATTCTCAGGGTACAGCCCAGGCTTGCCTGAAACAAAAGATCTTGTCTCAGCCTCCTGAGGGTTGAGATTACAAGCATGAACTCCTGTGCCTCACCTAATAGTCTGTCATTCTTTTTTAAATTATGAAATTGACTCTCATTTTTATTTTAATTTATTTTTATAAAGCTATCTTTTCTCATTTTACATGCCAAATCTATTTCCGACTCCCTTCTGTCCTCCTGCTCCCTCCAACTTCCCCCTTCCCGTTCCCCATCCCACCCCTCATCCACTCCTCAGAGATGGTAAGGCTTCCTTCCCATGGAGAGTCAACAAAATCTAGCACATTGCTTTGAGGCAGGACCCTCCCTACTATATCTAGGCTGAGCAATGTATCCCTCCAGAGAGAATGGGTTCCAAACTGCCAGAACAACCAGTAGGGATAAATCCTGGTCTCACTGCCAGTAGGCCCACAGTCTGCCCCAGTCATACAACTATCATTAACATTCAGAGGGCCTAGTTTGGTCCTATGCTGGTTTCCTTGCTTTCAGGCCAGAGTTGGAAGGCTTCCATTAGCTCAGGTAAGCTGTTTCAGTGGTTATCCCCTCATAGTCTTGACTCTTTGCTTGTATTTTCACTTCTCTCAATCTTTGGACTTTGGAAGCTCAGCCCAATGCTCTGCTGTGGTTCTCTGCATTTGTTTCCATCAGTTGCTGGATGTAAGTTCTGTGATGACATTTAAGATAGTCATCAACCTGACTATAGGGCAAGGCCAGTTCAGGCACTGTAGATGGAGGCTGCTTATTCGTTCCTGGCTGCCCAGACTTGAAATAAATACACAGAAGCTATATTAATTACAATACTGTTTGGGAAGTAGCTTAAGTGTCTTTCTAGCTAACTCATATCTTAACCCATTGCCATTATTTTATAGTTTACCACAAGGCTCACGGTTTACATCTGTCTCCGGCGGGAGGTACATGGCTTCTCACTGACTCTGCCTACTTTCTTCCAGCATTAAGTTTAGGTTTCCAGCCTAGTTCTACTCTGCCCTATCAGAGGCCAAAGTATTTCTTTATTCATTAACCAATAAAAGCAATACACATACAGAAGAGAATCCCAAATCACCTCCCCTTTTCTGTCTAAACGAAGGTTTTTTTCTTTTCAAAGGAAGGTTTTAATTTTAACATAGTAAAATTACATAAAACAGGTATCAAGCAATAATTACAGTTACAGTATTTATATCTACCTTTATCATAACTAAGGAAAACTATAACTATTCTTCAACTCCATCAAAGAGTAAGTAAACAGGAAGTGCATTGTAAGTAACTACCAAAACTCTAGAATTGACAGAGACATCTCGCTGCCTGGACAGTCACCCAAAATTCTTCTGTAACATTGGGGCACCCATCTTCAACCTAAAGGCACATAGTATCCAGCAGACTTTTCCATGAAGCATGAAATTTCAAAGACAGTTCCACCTATATTGGCAGTTTGTCAGTCACATTTTTCTGTGTCTTGCAGAATGTCTTGTAGACACTTTCATGAAGCAGGAACCCTGAAGAAATGTCTCACATTTAGGCAAGTTCAGCAGTCATTTTTCTGTGGGTCCTGCATGTCCCAGATTTCCTGGATGTTTTGTGCTAAGAATTCGTTGGATTTATCTTTTTCTTTGAGTGATGAATCTATTTCCTCTATAGTATGTTTAACATTTGATATTCTGTCTTTCATCTCTAGTATTCTATTGGTTATACATGCATTGGTAATGCCTGTTCGTCTACCCAGATTTTCCATTTCCACAATTGTCTCGGTTTGTGTTTTCTTTATTGTCTCTTTCAGTTTTCAAGTCTTGAACTGTTTTCTTTACCTGTTTTAATGATTTTTCTTGGTTTTCTTGAGTTTCTTTAAGAGATTTATTGATTTCTTCTAACTTTTTGTTTGTCTTTTTCTCAGTTTCTTTAAGGGAATTTTTCATTTCCTCCATAAGGGTCTCTATCATCTTCATAAAGTTATATTTAAGATCATTTTCTTTTGCTTCTTTTAGGTTAGGATGATCAGTTCTTCCTATTGTATGACTACTGGGTTCTGACATTACCATGTTGTTTTTTAGGTTGTTGAATGAATTTTTGCTTTGGCGCCTACCCATCTCTTCCTCCAGTTGGTGCCAGCAGTGTCTTTGCCTCTTGGTCCAATGCTTGCAGTTGTTGTCTGTGTCTTAGGGAGCTGCTCTTAGACTACTCTGTGCAATCACTGTTTCTGTCTCAGGGAGCTACTGAGGTCTCTCTTGGCCCATTCTCTTAGTTCCCTCTGTGCAGTTGCAGCCAGTGGTTGAGACTTCCTCTGAGGTCACAGTGGATGAATGCATTTGGGGGCGGAGTCGGCCTTGTATCTTACAGGGTCTGATTGATGTAGGGGGTGTTGGGGTAGCCTAGTAGCAGGAAGTTTGCCTGCTGACTGGCTAGTGAAGCTGAGACAGGTCTGGGAGGGTTCTGTGGGTTTTGCCCTTTACTGAGGGCCTAGAGAGTGGCCTGCACAACTAGCTGGTTGATCATTTACCTCTTGGTCCGCTGTGTGCTGTTGCAGCCTGTCTTTCATTCTTATTATTTGAAACCATGTTTACTTTCAGTGGTGACCATGTATTTTTATACATGTTCATGAACTATTCTTTAATTTTTATTTTCCTTTTAAAGTCAGCCAAGTATGCCATGATTAGGTCACAAGGTGGTTGGATAGGAAGCCTAATTCCTCTTAATAAATTGGACATAATTTATTAATCTCAAATTTTGGGAAAGTCTCTTCCATTCATATAATTGTGCAAAAGTTTATGCTAGCTCTCATTTCTAGTATTTTTATGAGTACAAGGAGAAGATTTGAATTCATGTAAAGTAGTCAATGGTTTATTGACTTAATAAATGGTATTAACATCTGACTTTTATTTATCTTAGTTGCATTTTATTCTCTTTCTGATTATTAGTATTCATTTTTAAATAAACCTAATTGGTATGAGTCCTTAAACCTTCAGAAATGACTTATTTATCTCCTCTTTTCCTTCTTGGTCTACATGTAATTGCCGTGGGAGCTCCTTCTGCTCCTTCAAATATCCTTTAAGATACCAGCACACTTGGGCATAGTTCCTTATACTATAAATGCAACTGTAAAGTCTGTGTTTGCTCTTTTGCTTCTGGCTCTCACTTCAGGCTGCTAGACTCTGTTCCTGTTCCCTGTTCATGCAGAAGACTGTTATCTAGGACAATGATCTGTAAGTCTCCCCTAAATAAATAACCCTTTATTATATGTAATTCTGAACTAGTGTGAATTATTTTGTATCTTCTGCCACTTTTTGGGATTGGTCTGCTAGATGTATGGAGTGTTGGGCACTGATCCCCCCAACCCATGGCTTTGTCTGGCCCTCAGATGTAGCAGGCTCATCAGTACATGCCAGATTCCTGGATGACTTATACAGAGTTTTAGCTGAATATCTGGTAATTTCCTCAGAAAGACCATCTGGCACAAAGTACCTTAAGGTAGTCAAAGAATATGCATGGGAACCAATATGTATGAGCAATCTAAAAGAAATAAAACAAGCAATACTTTCTTATGGGCTACGTTCACCATTTGTCAGGGAAATGGTGAAAATGTGGGATTCAAGCACTAACACTATCCCACATAATTGTCTTCAACTAATCTCAGGCATCCTAGAAAATGGACCTCAGCTGTTTTTGAAAGTGTCATTGGAGAGAGGCAAAAATTTAGAGAAACAGGAAAGCAAAGGATTTGAGACTTCCCAAGATCAAATTCTTGGCCAGGGTCATTAATCTGATCCTCAGGAATAGGCTTGCTATGACAAACACACCTTGTCCCTATGTAATATTGCAGCTTTAAATGCTTGGGACAGGATTCATGAACCAAGAAAAAGGAATGAGGTATATATTAGGGTTAAACAGGGCCAGAGAAAACCCTTTACTGGCTTCTTACAAAGATTAATTAAGGCTGTACAATTAGGAGTAACAGACCCTGAAGCTAGACATGTACTAATGTGGTGTTCATACACTATGGGTTTGCTTGTTTTGTCTATTTGAGACCCAAGAACAGTGACTCTTTCAGGGATGACACACTATTGGCAATGACATACACCATTCTGACACCTCTGCTCAACCCCATCATTTACAGTCTAAGGAACAAAGACATGCAGACAGCCCTGAGAAAAGACCTAGGCAACATAATCAAGTTTTTTCCTAAAATGATGAATAAAAGATCCTAAAAGACTGAAGTGTATATGATCTTATGGGGAAAATGGGATAAGATAGTCATCCATCTGACTACAGAGCAAGGCCAGTTCAGGAACCCTCTCCACTTTTGTTTAGGGTCTTAGCTGGGGTCATCCTATATATTTCTGGGAATTTACCTAGTGCGAGGTTTCTTGATAGTCCCATATGGCTCCCTCAATAAGAAAAATAAAAAAATAAAAAAAAGAAAAAAAAAAGAAAATACCAACTTATAATGTAAGAAGATCCTTGAGCCTTTTTTTTCCAGTTTATTTTTTATTAAAAATTGCTATCTCCTCCCCTCCTCCTCCCCCTTCCCTCCCCTCCCCTCCACCCACACCCCCACTCCCTCCCTCTTGAGGCCAAACAGCCATCAGGGTTCTCTACACTATGTTGAGTCCAAGGTCCTCCCAACTCCCCCCAGGTCCAGGAAGGTGAGCAGCCAAACTGACAAGGCTCACACACAGCCCATCCATGTCGAAGAGACCATGTTCATCGCCATTGTCCTTGGCTCCTCGGTCAGCCTCCACCATCAGCCACCCTCAGAGAGTCTGATTTGGTCGCATGTTCCATCAGTCCCATTCCAAGTGGACTTGGTGAGTGAGGTAACCCAGGCCCAAAAAGATGAACATGGGATGTACTCACTCGTAATTGGGTTCTAGCCATAAATAAAGGACATCGAGCCTATAATTCGTAAAAATCTATATTAGATTTATTAGATATATTAGATTTATTAGAGAAGCTATATAAGAAGGTGAACCCAAAGAAAAACATATAGTTATCCTCCTAGATATTGGAAGTAGACAAGATTGCCGGATAAAAAATGGGAACATAGGGGTGGGGTGGGATGGGGGGAGGCGGGATGGGGCGATCCTTGAGCCTTTAAAGGTTAGATCAGTACCCATAGTTGAATGGATCCTGCATACAATGAATGTTGAAACATTTGACTATGGTACTGAAGCTTGGGTAGGAGGAGAGATTTCCAGTGGAGACATCAAAATGCAAAATGTTTTAATTGTGGAAAAATGGGACATCTAAGAAGGGACTGTAGACAAGGAATTCCTAGGAATAATGTCTCCTCTAAGAATAGCAAGAATAGGAGGACTCAGCCTTCTGGTATATCCAGGAGGTGTGGCAAAGGCTGACATTGGACTAATGAATGTATGTCAACAAGATATAGAAAAGGCAACTCGGTACCAATGTGAAACTCCTTGGGGGGGCCTCTTGCAGGCCCTGATGTCAAACAAGGCCCAGCCATTCCCAGTCACTGTGGAGAGCATGTCTCACCAGGAAAATTAAATGATCCAGTGCCTACTGTAAAAAAAGCATACTGTTCTCAATGATGGACCTGGAGGATGAGTCAAAACTCCAGTAGGAAATATGAAACTTATATTTTGAGAGACTTCTATAAATGATCAAAGACCAAAGCTAAGAGTGTGTATAAATGACATTGTAATTGAGGATTTACAAGACACAGGTGCTGATGTGACTATCATTACTCCAGAATCTTAGCATCCAGTTTGGCCTCTTCAAGAGGCAGATATTAATTTCCTAGAAATTGGAACCCTATCTCAAGTAAAAAAAAAAAAAAGCATCATGTGGGTTTAATACATAGGGCCACAAGGACAGAAGGCTGAGGCCATATGTAGCTAATATTGAAGTGAACTTACAGGACCATGACCTATTGCAGCAATGGAATACCCAAGTTAACATTCATGCAGTGCTCAAAACTTGTGTTTATGGGAAGATATTATAAACAAAGGTCATCCAGCCATTCAGGCTGTATAAGAACACAAAGCAACTAGCAAACCTTCAGAGGTACTAACAGCCTTACCTTTAAAATGGTTAACTGAAAAACCCATATGGGTTAAACAATGGTCTTTAATGGAAGACAAACTGCAGGTTTTAGAACAACTGGTACAGGATTTTAAAAGTTAGATGCTCACAATATCAAAGAATCAACCAGTCCTTAGAATTCTCCTGTATTTGTTGCTAAAAAGAAATCTGGAAAATGGAGAATGGTGACAGCTCTAAGAGTGTCAACAAGGTTATCCAACCTATGGGCCCTCTACAGTCTGGAATTCCTTTGCCTTCTCTATTATAACAAGGATGGCCTCTTATTGTTATTGATTTAAAGGATTGTCTCTTCACTATACCTTTACACAAAAAGGATAGAGGAAAAATTTGCTTTCACAGTGCCTACTAGGAGATACCAGTGGATCATCCTCCCACAAGGAATGCTCAATAGTCCCACCCTGTTCCAATACTTTGCAAATCATCCATTGGAAAAAAACAGGCAAGCAATTTCCTACATCTATAATTTGCCATTACATGAATGACATTTTTTAAGTGGGTTCCAACATTTTTAATCAGTTTCACTCTGGGTAGCCAGGGAAGGGAGACCTGAGAGGCCAGAAAGTGGGAAAAGAAGAGAACGGAGAAGCTAACATCAAATGAGGAGAACTTCTGGTCCCATCATCTACAGCTGTTTTCCTCATCAGTCTTATGACTTGGAATGTGGGATTTGTAGGAGGAAGGGAGAGTGTTATGTAGCACAGACTGACCTCAAACTTGCAATATAGACAAGGATGACCTTGAACTCTTACTCCCCCTGCCTCCACTTCCCAGTGTTGACCAAGTATGTGCTACCAGTCCTGGCTTATGAAATATAATATTGGACGTACTCTGTAGACATCTAAAAGGTGAGCCCATGAACTGGGCTTTCAGCCTCTTGATGAGATTCAATTTCTACAAACATTTGGAAGACCACAGCACTGGTGCCTCTGCAATCTCACCTGGGAACTGGTGACTAGGTTCTAGGAATGACATTTTGTTATCTGACTCAAATGCATATATTTTAGAAAGGATGTTTGAGGAAGTAAAAAAAGTTTTGCCTAAATGGGGATTACAAATTGCTACTGAAAAAATACAAAGAGGAGATTCTGTCAATTACCTAGGTTACAAAATAGGTTTACAGAAAATTAGAACACAAAAGGCAAAAATTAGAGGAGACCAATTATGGACTCTTAATGACTTTCAAAGGTTGTTAGGAGATACTTCCAGTCCACAATTGGCTGTTGAGATAACACCTGATCTAATAGTTCATTCAAACTAAACCTTAGATGGTGACAAAGTCTTAAATAGTCCCAGAGAATTAACAGCTGAAGTAGAAAAAGAATTGATGGTCGTTGAAGTGAAATTACAGAAGGCACATGGAGACAGAGTGAATCAAATTCTTAATTATATTCTCGTCATATTGCCTTCCATAATTTTCCCTACAGGAATTTTAATGCAAAGGGAAGATATTACCTCAGAGTGCATCTTTTTTACCACATAAGCCAAGTAAAAAATTAAAAACTTATGTGGAAAAAGTCTCTGTATTAATTATAAAAGGAAAAATGAGACTTCATCAACTAGCAGGTACAGACCCAGCAGAGATTATAGTTCATTTTACTGCTGATGAAATTTAAAAAAATTATGGGAAGACAATGAACCTTGGCAAAGAGCTTGTGCTAATTTTTTGGGAGAAATAATAGCAATTATCCCAAAAGTGATAGAATTAACCTAATAAAGAGAACTACTTGAATTCTTCCTCAAATTGTATATGCTGCACCAATAACTAGAGCTCATACATTTTATACAGAAGTAAATAAATCAGGAAAGGCAGGCTATAAATCAGCAGAATTAAGTAAGTTGGAACAAAGCCTTACTATTCTCATGGTACTAAGTGATTTTAATGAACCTCTCAATATAGTTACTGATTCACAATATGCAGAGTTTTCTTGCATATTGAAACTGCTGAATTTATATCAGATGATACAAAATTGACTTCATTATTCATGGAGGTTCAAGATATACTCAGCAATAGGCTTTGTCCCATATACATAACACACATCCAATCCCATATGGGTCAGCCAGTTCCTCTAGCACAAAGTAATACAAAAATTGATCAATTATCGATTGGAAGTATGCTGAAGGCCTCAGAATTTCATAAGAAACATCATGTCAATGGCAAAGGTTTAAAGAAAGAGTTTTCTATTACATGGCAACAAGCTATAGAGAGTATAAAGAGATGCCCTACTTGATCTTTCTATATTCAAACACCACTGCCTGAAGGGAGTAACCCAAAGGGTACTCAAAGGAATGAGATCTGGCAGATGGATATGTTCCACTTTACAGAATTTGGAAAATTAAAATATGTACACCACATCATTGACACTTATTCAGTTTTTCAATGGGCAGGTATACCTGCACAATTAAAGGTAGACAATGGTCCAGCATATGTGTCTAAAAAAATAAAACAGTATTTTGCTTATTATAAAGCATATTACAGGTAAACTAAACAATCCTACAGATCAGGCAGTTATAGAAAGATCAAATTGAACTATAACGGATATGCTAAACAAACAGAAAGGAATGGAAAATACCACCAGAAATAGATTGCATAATACTTTATTAACCTTGAATATTCTTAATGCTAATAAAAAAGGAACAGCAGCAGCAGAGAGGCACTGGATAATAGAAAGTCTTCTGAATTAAATCAGCCAGTATATTTTAAGGATATGCTGACCTCACAATGGACACCAGGAGATGTGCTACGTTGGGGAAGTGGTTTCTTTCTTGTTTCCACAGGAGGAAAAAAGCTATGGATACCATCAAAAATAGATAAAGATTTGGTTTGAAAAGGAGAAACCTCTTGAGAAAGAGAAATGACATCTACAGAGGTGAGAATCAGAGGTGGTAAGAAAACCTCATAAGGGTTGGGGCAGGGTTCTGTTCTTGTCTTTGCAGGAAAATATTCATCTTCAAAGAGTGGAGAGAACTTGGACATCTAGATGCCTAAAGTTAAAAAGATAGCTATCCAGAAAGAATCCACAAGCAAAGAGAAATCTGCCTTATGATGCTGTATTATCTGCTTGGTAAAATTTGATTATTTGGACAAGTATGGCTTTGGAGTTGGACAATGGCTATCCTCTAAATTGAAGCATGTTGTTAAAAAATAGATTTCTGTCTCGTTTCAGGTGCCATCTGGTATGGGACAGAAAGAAATAGATTTTAAGGAAATATTTTACTTTTCTCCATTCCTATTTTGTTTATATCATATCTTTCACTGAATATATGTCTACATGAATAATGCTTAAGTTTTCCACAATGAACAGTAGATTTTCCTGCAGTAAACTTTGAATCTTCCAGGAAGAACCCTGGGCCCCACAACAACTACTCCACCTGGTTGATATGACTTTTTGATGCTGATAGCACTACTATGAGACCGGTTTTGGGGAACCAGCTGCAGAAATGGTGCACCTTCTTACAATGTTCTGGCCAGAACTTCAAATAAGAGCTTTAAAACAACCAACCAACCAAACAAACAAACAATAAACAAAAAATCCATATCGACTACTCAAAGAGCATTTGCTATTATATAAAACAGAACAATCTTGAAACTTAGCCATCATTTTACTTTTACAGAATCCCATAGAAAAAAACATCACTCCCAAGACAGCAAGAAGCAATTCTAGAAAGTGAAGTCCCCTCTCCCAACAAAATTTGTCCTCACAGTTAGAGACACCATTTAGGGGTTAATTATTACTCACATAGGGTTAAGGATTGGGATGGAAATTATGTAATCCTTGAGATCTATAAAAGGAAAGATTGAATGGGATAATAGGTAATTTAGTGTAAACCTATTCACACTAGTAATAATAATAATAGTAAGTAATAGAGTGAATACTTGTAAGCTAAGACTTGTAAGTCTCCCCTAAATAAATAACTTTATTATATGCAATTCTGAACTAGTGTAGGATTATTTTGTATCTTTTGCCATCATGTAATCCCCTTGAAAACTGCACTGTCTTCCTGTATCATATACATTTCTATACATTCTAGTCCCCTGGAGGGTCTCTGTCACATGATTGTGTTTAACATGGACTCAGGTAAGCACTTCTGGTTATCTCTTGTCATTCCTAAGGGAGATAACCTGTGCAGACATTCTGCCTTCTACTGATTCTAATGATTTAGAGTGATTGTTTGGAACCCTGCATGTAGAAAGGACAGTGCAAGAAAGAGTCAATGTGTGTGAGAGAATATGTTCATGTGTGTATGTGAATGTATGAGAGTGTGTGTAAATTTGTGTTTGTGTGTGAGTGTGAGTATGAGTGAGTGTGTGAGTGTATGTGTGCATGTTTATGAATGTATGTGTATGTGAGTGTGTGAGAGAGTATCTGTGCATGTGTGTACATGTGTATATGAGTTTGTATGTATGCAAAAGTGAGTTTGGGTTTGTGTGTATGTATGAGTGTGTATGAGAGAATGTGTGTGTATGTGTGTGTGTGAGAGAGAGACTGTGTGTGTGTGTATGTGTGTTTCATTAGGAGTTGAATTTTTAAAGAAAGGCCTTGACCTGAAGTTGGCACTTACCTATGACTTGTGTCATTATGGAATTTTCCTTTTGTAAGTTTTCCTAAGCATGCTTCTTATATCTGTAATACGAGAATTATGATACCTGTATCTAAGACCTTGAGGCAATGTATGTGGAGGTACTCCAGGGTTAATGCAGGAATGCACAGGTGAAACTGATTTCCATCTGTCCGGTGCTCCTTGTGGACGTTGTCTGCATGCCCAATGCCACCCTTTCCATGCTTGTAGACCTTCTCTTCAGAAAGACACCTCACCTCCCATTGTTTTCTCCTCATCTGTCTCACTCTCTCGGTTGCAATGTTACCTCAGAGCCATGACTTCCTCCATATCCTTCCTCAGCTGCCATGACTGGTGTGTGTCTGAAGCTTCTTAGTGATTTCTGTTTCACTGAGAACTGTTAAGAACCTCTTTTTCCTTTTTCTTCGGGTTGAACATAGTGGAACTCTGTAGAGAGCATGGTGGTTTGGTGGTTTTGTTGTAGTAGAGTGTTGAGAGCAGGTTGTGGCCTGCTCTAAATTACTTCATATTTGTACAGCCTGGTATATAATATCTGTCAGTGATCCATAGGCATAGGGTGATGAGAAAAATTATTTATTGCATAAATAAAAACCCTTATGAGTCTGAATGTGTTCACTTATATAGACTGATGAACAGAAATACAAGAAGCAGACTTACAGATCTACCAAGAGTTAACCTTGCTCTCTCCAAAAATAGATGGCTGGAGAATGCTTTTTACCTGATTAAGGTAACTGTACCATGTGTGGTTTTTATGTAGTTGTTTTAATGTAATTTTTTGTATGTAATTCTATGCTAAGCCAGAATGAACACACCTCAGTCTGCCCCCAGAATTCTCCAAAATGAGTGCAAAATCTGTGATCACTTCCACTTTTCCCCATTCCTTCTATCTTATGCTGAAATTGTTATTTCTTATTTATTATCTTTGGCATGCCTGTTTTAAAAATCTGTGTATGTATGTATGTGTGTGTGTGTGTGTGTGTGTGTGTGTGTGAACATGGATATTATGAGGATACATGTATTTAAAGGCCTCATAAATGCATACTTATAAACTTAGGTACTCCTAATGTCTTAATAGCCTATTAAAATGGGATTTGGGAGTTACTTAGAAGTTTCATAAAACCTTAAAATGCTACTTGTTCATATAAAACAGCAGTCATTGGAACCAAAAGGTAAATGTTTCACTAAGTCATGAAATCTTACAACTACTCCATAGATTTTAATATGAATTTCCTTCTGAACAAATTCTGAGAAAAATTAATTTAAAATGTATGTCATCTTTTAAAGTCAAGAGTAACAAAAATAATTTCATGTATTAAAATATTTTGTGCTAATTAAGCTACCTAGAAGTAATATACATGAAATTTCTTTTATTAGATTAATTGCTATGGATTTCTTTTTATGAAGCCATAATTACGCTGATACCAAAACCACATAAAGACACAATGGAAAAGGAATAGAAAATTACAGACCAATCTTTTTGATGAACACAGATGCAAAATTCTTTTGTTGTTGTTATTGTTTTGATTTGTTTTGCAACAGAATCTCTCTGTGTAACAGCCTTAGCTGTTTTGGAACTCACTTTATAGACCAGACTGGTTGCACATTTACGGAGATCTGCCTGTCTCTACATCTGCAGAGCTGGGATTAAAGCAGTGTGCCACTATGCCCAACTCTGGTGAAAAATTAATAAAATACTTGCAAACTGAATTGAAGATAACATCAAAAGATCATTCATATGACCAATTAGGCGGCTCTATTCCAGAGATGGAGATATGGTTTGACAAACATGAATTAATAAATGTAGTTTGTTACATAAATAGACAAAGAGACAAAATTTTCATGATCATCTCAACAGATGCACAAATGGCCTTTGACAGAATCCAGCATCCCCTTTGATCTCAAATCGCTGAAGATGCTAGGGATAGAAGTAACACACCTGAACACAAGAAAGCTATATGTTATGAACTGATGGCCAACATCATGCAAATGAAAAAATTGAAACATTTCCACAAAGATTAGGGCAAGACTTCTATTGTGATGATCCTGTGGTTTTTGTCTGCACATCTCTTTATGTAAAGAGTTGCATTTCTGTTCAACACAGTGCTGTAAGTCTTAGCTGGAGCAATAAATCCAGAGAAAGAAATAATTGGCAATTAGAAAAAGGAGTCAAAATACCCTTATTTGCAGATTCTATGACTCAAATAATTAGAGACTTTAAGCATGCCACTGAAAACATTTAGAACTGATAAACACCTCCTGCAAAGTAGCAGGATACAATGTCAACAGACTTAAGCCACCTTCCTATACACCAATGACATGTTAAAAAAGAATCTGTAAAGCAATGCCATTTATACACACACACATACATGCACACACATACATGCACACACATATACATGCACACACACACACACACACACACACACACACACAGAGAGAGAGACACACACACCCCTGAAATAAAGCTAACCAAGGAAATTAAAGAGCTCTACAATAAAAACTTTAAGGTGATTAAGTAAGAATTTGAGGAAGATGTTCCATACTCATGGCTTGAATTAATATTGTAAAAATAGCCACTCTGCCAGAAGGAATTCATGGATTCAATGCGATTCCAATGAAAATTGCAGTTATTCTCTATGGATACGGGGGTAAAAACAACCTCAGATTTTATACAGATCCACCAAAGCCCATGGATCACCAAACACTTCTGAACAAAAAGAACACTGGAGGAGGTATGACCATAACTGATTCTCCAATACTAGAGTCACAGCCATACAGAGAGCATGACACTGCCAGCATGCTAGGCTCACGGATCGATGGGTACAAATTCCACACAATTACTGCTACTTGATTATTGAAAAGATGGCAAAAATATACATTGGAAAAAAGACAGCACTTTCATCAAGCAGTGCTGGGAAACCTCGATTTCAACATGCAACAAAATGAAACTAGATCCTATCTTTCACCATACATGAAACTGAGCTCCAAATGAAGCAAGGACCTAAAAGTAAGACCTGATATCATGAAAGTGCACGAGGTAAAAGTAGGAATCAGCTTACAGGTACATGTAAGGACTTTCTGAGCAAGACTCCAGTGCACAGGAAATAAGACCCAGTAATCATCAAATGGGATCTCATGAAATAAAAAAGCTCTGGAAAGCAAAAGAGACTTGTCAACTGGCAGAAAAGGCAGCACACAAAATAAAAATGCAACACTTTGCCAGTTAGTCATACATCTGCCAGAGAAATAGTGGCATTACTGCTATCAGCATAACTGGCTTCTCTCTGAGTGCATTGGAGACCCACTCCGTAAGAGAGAATCCATGCTTAGATCTGTCCCCTCTGGGTCTGGTCCTGCCTTCCAACTCTGCAGTCTCTGTGGTCCAATATTTGGCACTGGGTATTTGACTTGGCCCTGCTGCTCATTTTAACTCTCACCCTGCAACTTGACTCTGGTGGTGTTTCCAGTAGACTCCTAGGAAGATCTATCTTACTACTTGCTGTCTGATCTATCCATTGATTCCCTTTACATCCCTGTCAGCTTCCTGCTTCTACCCCACTGGAACTCCTTGGACTCTTTCTGAAGACTAACTCTTGGAGGCATGCTTTAACTTATATATGTGTGGACAGATCGGCAGGCAATAGGTGGGTGGAAGGAAGATAAACATGGTAAAGTAGCTAGGTAATCTTGTTTATTGAGTGATGTGCAAAAGGTCTGGATGAAAAACTTCCCCAGGTTTATGATGCAATTTGTCTCTGATCAGGGAGGGCCTGTAGTCCTCACATTATTTCCTGTTTAGATTATTGCTCTACAGACTGAATGCCTTTTAAAGTATTGAGATATTTTTACATCCTTGGAATAAACCCTACTTTGTCATGGTACACGATTTCTCCCATTCTTTGCCAAGCTAATTTGAGGATATGTTGAAGGGTTTTCTATCTATATTCAAGAGGAATATTGATTGATTTGTACTTTTCTTTCCTGAATTCCGAACAGTTCTGATGTCAGTTTATAACTCAAAAAAAAAAAAAAAATAAAGTGAGGACTATTTTTTTTCTTTTACCTTCTAAAAGAGCTTGCTTGCTAGAAGAGTTGGTGTGAACTCTCCTTTAAGCATTTGGTGCAGTGCTTAAAGTCAGAGAAGTAAACTGGTTCTCTGAATTTCTTCTTTGCCACAACTTTAACTCTACAAATTCTGTTTCCTTTATAACGCATAGAGGGATTTCAACTGATTTAATTATGTAGAATCATTTGTGATATCATCTTATCCTTTCCATAGCAACAAGGTCTGTACTAGTATCCATTTTGCTGGTAATGTTACCATATACTTGGTAGCTTTTCTCTTGTTTTGTTACCCTTGCTAGAGCTTAGTCAGCCTTATTGAGCCAGACTTGTTGGTCGCCTTGGCTTTTATTACATGAACTTGTTCAGTTATCGTAATGCATTCAGTTTTGTTGATTTTTGTTTTAATTTTAATATTCTTTCTTTATTTCTTTGATCTTCTACTTTGTTGGGCACATATATGATTAACATGAGATGTCTCTTCCTTTTTTAATGGAGACATCTAGTGTTATCAGTTTCACCAATTTACCTCCTACCCGCAGTTCTATTATGTTTGATTTTCAGTTTCACTCAACTCGATTTTTCTTCTGATTTTCTTCAAAGCTGCTTCTTTGACCTAGATATTATTTATGTGTGCTGCTTAGCTTTCAAGTGGTTAGAGATAGTTCCATTATCATTCTGTTATTGATTCCATTATCAATTCAACACAAAAAGAATGCCAGAAAAACAATTTGAAAGAAAAAGTCAGTACCCATTTGTGACAGAAATGCTAAGAGAATGGAGTAGAAGGAACCTATTCAAGTAGACCTTAAAAATGGTGCTAGTGATGCTGCTGTTGGTTGTGACAGGATGAGGTTTTTTTTTCCACTTAATACTAGGAAGAAAGCAAGTAAGCACTTATACTCACATTTAGCCTGGGATTTCTTATAAAGTTGTAGTCATCAAGATGGTTTGGTAGTATTGTCAGAGTAGGCATATAGACCACTGAAACATAATTGAAAGTACAGGGGTAGGCCCACGTATATGTACTAAATGTGTTTTCAACAAAGCACAAAGACAATTTATTGGAAAAAGAATAAAATCCTATTACAAGTGTTGTCATAGAGAATGGGTATCTGTACACAAAACAAAGAATACCCATTCACACACACACACACACACACACACACACACACACAAAACCACACTTATTTCTAACACACCCCAAAGCAAAAGTAATAGGGCTTAATCCACAGTGTTTATCACATACAAAAATTCACTCTTAATGAATTTTAGGCCTAATTCAAAGCAGGAAATATTTGTAAATTTTTTCCTAAAAGTTAAAAACTTGTGCTCTCTAAAAAACAAAGGGAGCAAAAAGACCATGAGTTTGGTAAAGGAATTTCAATTAGAGTTATATAGAAGCAGGTTCTCTAATAAAGGAACCAAAATCCAATTAACTCAGCAAAATATTGAATAAAATATAGTTCACTCTAAAAGATATACTGGCTGACAACAAGGCCATAGAAAGATACTGAACATCTGCCTGTCCTCAGCCCCACCCCTCCATTAAGAACTTGAAAGAATTACAAGGATCTTCTGGGCTCCTGCAAGATGGGCAAAGGACTTGGTCTCTGCCGTACACTCTGACCTTCGCCAGTACAAACTCTACTGCAGAATTTACATCTGTGCCTTCCCTTGAGACCTTATACTAGAGTTTACCTTGGAGACAATATGCTTGCTTTCCTCCTGAATGTCACAGGGCTCCACAAATACCAATCCAAGGCACTTTGCTGTGTTTTACCATTGTGTGTCCTGAACAAAAACAGGCTTTACAGAGACAATACCCAGTATCAGTCCTGATACACAAAACCTTGAAGAATCTCCTTGAGAAAGGCAATCCATCATCTATCCTTTGCAGAGTATTGTTCCCACACCTTGTTGGCATTTTCCTCAGGACAAAGCACAAAGAGCCCCTGAATTGCCATTGTTAATATTATACTGTCCTCTATGGCTCTTAAATTTAAGCTTCATCTCTAAGCCTGTCACAGAATATTTCTAAATTCTCTCAGGTCAAGCTGGAGAGATGGCTCAGCAGTGAAGAGCATTAGCAGCTCTTGCAGAGGACCTGGGTTCTGTTCCCAGAACCCAGATTGGCCAGGTTGACAACAACCTATACGTCCAGTTCCAAGGGATCATCCTGGTCTCTGTCATCGCCTGCCCCCCCCCCCACAAAAACCTTAAAAATACTTAAATTTAAAAGTAAAATTCATTTAGTCCAGCTAATTTTTGCAATTGGTAAATGACATGGTTAATGGAGACTATCTTTGTGTTTTCTCGTTGACAATGACTGAAGACTACATTCTCAGAATTAATTTTCAGTATTTAAACCTGTCAATCGAGATACTCGAGATCAACTGTGTCTGTTCTCTATTGGGGGCTGGTATTTTAACTAAGTTTTATGATTTGATGATCTGTTCTTCTTTAAATGTACCCTTTTCTCCCAAGTGATGGGTTGGAGAAAGATGGTGATGGGATTAGAGGTGACGGTTGAGATTTCCTCATTATTCTCAAGTGGTCAACTGATATGGAGGCTTTTTGATCCTTAACAGAGAAAGTTTAATGTTAGAGACAATATAAAGAGAATCTGTAGCTTCAAATAATATCAATAAATTCTAATTGTGCAAAATCTTTGGAGCACATATGCAGACTTGTACCACAAAACTGCTGTTTTCAGTCAGAAACCTGGTCTTCTGAAGACACCATGAGTGAATACTGGTTAGATGAACAAGGGAAATCTTCTGCTTTGTAATCATCATTAAATTATTGATTTGGGTGATTGATAAAAGGTATATTTGTATTTAGACATATCATGCTTAATTTTATGTGTCAATTTTGTCAATTTTCCCAGTTGGGGTAGGAGGAAGTATCCAGACAACTGGTCAAACATTATTCTAGGCATTTCTGGATGAGATTAATATTGAAATAATACCTCTCTATAAAAAATATTACCCACTTTACTGTGTATGAGTCTTGCCCAATCAGTTGCATTCCTAACTAGAACAAATTGCTTAACTGTCCTCAAGGCAGGATTACTCATGCCTAATTGTCTTTGAGCTAAGGCAACAGCTTTTCCTACCTTCAGATCTGAACTAAAATATTGGTTAGATCTGCATCATTCACTCTGTAACAGTAACAGCAGCTCTCCTACATATCAACTAGCTCTACAGATCTTGGGGTCTGGCAATCTTCCATAACTGTACAAGTCAGTTCCTTGTTACAAATTGGCCTGTCTCTTTACTCTTTATCTCTTTATGTTTGTTGCTCTGTTTCCATTTTTGTTTCTGCATATTTCTCTCTGTGCATGTCTGTTTTTGTCTGTCTGTCTGTCTGTCTCTCTCTCTCTCTCTCTCTCTCTCTCTCTCTCTCACACACACACACACACACACACACACACACACAAAATTTCCCTTGTCTTTGTTCCTCAGGAAAGTCACAAATCTACATTTTCTTTGTGTGAATATGCCCTCTAGACCCTATAGAGAGATCAACATTGGCTAGTTTTTCTGGTCTCATTTCTCCTGCCGAGCCCATCAATTTTAGCTTATATGAAATTTGCTGTTTCAGGAACAGACCCATAATTTTAAGACACGCTTGCTCTGGCTAAAGCCTTGCTTCCTATGCTGCTCCAGGAAAATGTTGCTGTTCAGAATACAACTCACCACCCAAATAAGTAGACCTGAAAAATAGCATACTTTTTTTAATTCAAAAAGAAGTTAGAATGTATATCTAATAAAATTGAAAGCACCTTCCATTCTGCTTCAGGAATTGGGAATTTATTTTTATAACCAGTTTATAAGTAAATAATATGAAACTGAGCATGATTTGAAGCTCCTGGATTGACAAATCACCTAGGGCCAGTTGGACAATATCAGATATTCCAGACCAAATATGTCAAAAGGTGTATTCTAAAATAAATACAGAGATTTGGAGAGAAAAAAATGGTCTACGTGCCTTTCTGAAACAGTCTAAGAAAGTCTACTATCAACTTGTGGTAATTGGATGTCTTAAACAAGTGGGACAGAAAGGGGGTAAAGGGAGAAAGGAAAAGGAAATGACCACTCCTTAAAGTAGATCTCACATCATAATAGGGCACGAGAAAGTCATTGAAGACTTGTGTTCAGTGCCAAGTTTCCCTCAGAGACATGACACAGAACTTGTGCCTAAGCGTTCAGAAGGACACCTATAAAAATCCCAAAACAAGTCCTCAGCGAAAGCAACACCCACCACCAATTTGAGTTTCTATTTCAGTTAGATATCAGTTTATTCTCATTTCTTAGAATTAAAGACCATACTTTTTCAAGGGGAAAACACCACCTTTCCATGGATTTGACCATTTCTTACCTAATAACATTGTTCAAAAAGATGAACATAAACAGTAGGCATTTCATAATTTCATAGGATGTTTGGAAAAGAGTATTTTCATATCTAGTGCACTGCAGCCTTCAGTGTATATATACTACTCAACAAACTGTGGGGTTTCATGGTTTTATACAGTCACTGTTTCCTTGTGAACATGTAGTAACTGACCCAACTGGCACTTAATTTGAGTTAAACTGATTGGAATCTTTTCCTAGGATTTTAAAACCTGAGTTCAACGAACACTACCCATATCCTTTCTTGGATGAGCTGGGAGCACTGAAAGTTATGGATGCCCATGGTTCCACTCTGGAGGAATCCAGGCTAATAATGAAGTCCACATCCAAAGGGCTGTGTAGACTTTAATGGAGACAGTCTTGGTTCAGTCTGAGCCCTGAAGTCCAGCTGCTCTCTGGGCTGTGCTTTGACTTTGTGAATCACAAATCTCCCTTGGTTTGAGTTAGAGCTGAGATCATTACATGTAGTCAATGTCATCTGCCCACTTGTAATGGATGTCTGCAAGGGTTTTGTGTGTTTTTTGGTTTTTGTCTTCTTTTTTTTTCCCCAGTGATAATACTTTGAGTTTCAGTGTGGGATTGTCCCTCTTTGCATAGGACACCGAGCTTTGCAAGCTCACACTGCCTAAGCCAGTTCAATACCACTCTTTTCAGTTCTGGGAGCCAACACACTCTGTTTCTAACCTTAAGCTGACCTGTTTTGGTGTACTTCAACTAAGAACCTCAGTTAGTAACAACATCCAAACTACTCCCATTGCATTCAATGTTGCTGAAGAGAAAAACCACATGGTATCTTTACCTCATATATAAATTTAGGAATTTTCTTATTATTACTAAGCCTCAGATTAAGTCATTGAAGGTAGAAAAACAGATTTAAATACATTGTAGTCCAACATAAAATAGTTTTGGTTGATGTTTTCCCAGAAATACTTCATGCTGGTTAGTTTTTTGTCTGCTTGACAGAAGCTATTTACCTGGGAAGAAGGAATCTCAATTGTGGAAGTGCTTCCATCTGATTGTGCTGTGGGCATGAATCTTAATTAGGGTTTACCATTGCTGTGAAGAGACACCATAACCATGACAACTCTTATGAAGAAAACATTTAATTGACGGTGCTCTCTTTCATATTTTCTTATACAACACAGGACCACATGCCCAAGAAAGTGAGTTGAGCAGCTGGGAGGTATGGTAGATGCCTTTGATCCCAGCACTTGGTAGAAAGATGTAGGCAGCTTTCTGAGTTTGAAGCCAGCCAAGTTTACAGAGCCAAATCCAGGACAGCTTGGGATACACAGAGAAACCCTGACTCTAACCACACCCCTCAAAACCAAAAAAAAAAAAAAAAAAAAAAAAAAAAGCAGACAAAATGAAAGAAAGCAAGCTGAGGAAGTTGTGGAAGCAAGGCCGTAAGGAACATTCTTCTATGGTCTCTGCATTAGTTCTTGCCTCAAAATTCCTGCCTCCTCATTTCTGCAGTGCTTTCCTTTGATGGAGAACTGTAACCTACAAGTCAAACAATCCCTTTCCCTCCCTTAGTTGCTATTATTCAGTATTTTTATCACAGCAATAATATGTAACTAGAACATGCTTTCCAGTTTCCTCAACAAGAGTGTCAACTGTAAGGCACTTACAATCACAGCATGCTACATAATGCATCCTTGGGAAGGAAGTAATTATCTATTGCATCACTAGTGTTGAAGGCATCAGTTATCTTACTGTCTATGCAAGGCAATAATTGGTGTTAATTTCTTTTTTTATTGATCTAACACTTTGTAATGAAGACTAAATATTTTCTGAAAATTTAGACAATATTTCAGTTAAGTGATGTGAATATGTTTTTTGTTTTGTTTCGATTTCAGGGTTTAAACAGTAGTTATTTTAAAAGAAAAAAGAAAAGAGAAGTCTGTTTCACAGATATTTAGATGAACATTTGATTGGCATTTTATCTCCTGAATATTTACTTTGTTCTCAAATGCTGCACATATGCCCAGTATGACAAAAGGAAAACTTGACAAATGTTTTAAGACTCAACAATTAGAGTCTTTCCTTGTTACAGCATAACTTCTTATTTTGATTGTTTTTGTATGTGGTTAGTAAGCTTAATGACAGAGTGCTTCTTTACTTTTGAGGTGAAAACATTTTGTTTTGTTGGATTAGACTCAATCTGCCTTCTTCTGATACCTCGGATAAGAGGGCTTTTAATTTTTTATCCTTATATAAATCATAAACAATACATACATTTTGAATTCATGATTTTTTCAGAAATTATTTTTGTTGCATGATTCACATTCTCTAAATGTCATAAATTATATATATGTACTGCTATAATTTAAATGATTAGTACAGAAAATTTACTCTTTGACATGATACATCTGAGAATATATTCTTAACAAAATATATTGGAAAACAATGTAGTTTGCAAATGCTTTGTTGTTTTGATGTGTGTCAAAGCAAAAGGTTAATTATAATGTCTTTTAATCGTGTTTTGTTTTCAAAGCAACCTGTAGGCATTTTCGACATGGGATGGCAACTGCAAATAGAGTAACTTGGAGAATTTTGTTTTTAAAAGATTTTTATTGTTTACTTTCAAAATTCCTATCATGTTCATATTGAAATTGGAAGCACTAGGAATGATGAAATAACGCAAATTATATGAAATTTTCTAGAACAATGGTTCTCAACCTGTGGATCACAACTCCTTTGGCAACCTCTGTCTCCCAAAATATTTATGACTCACAGCAGTAGCAAAATTACAGTTATAAAGTAGCAAAGGAAATAACTTTATAACCGGTTTGGGGTCATCACAACATGAGGAACTGTATTAAAGGTTCACAGCCTTAGGAAGGTTGAGAACCACTGCTTTAGAGGGACAAACCTGAGGAACAGAAACACGATTTGTGTTAATTAGTAGGTATAAGTTTCGGGGATTTTTTTTTTTTTTTTTTGGTTTTTTGTTTTTAGAGACAGGGTTTCTCTGTGGCTTTGGAGCCTGTCCTGGAACTAGCTTTTGTAGACCAGACTGGCCTAGAACTCACAGAGATCCACCTGCCTCTGCCTCCCGAGTGCTGGGATTAAAGGCGTGTGCCACCACTGCCCTGCATAAGTTTAGGTTTAAATCTTAAATGGAAGATGGATGTTTATGGCATTTAAAAAATGTCCAAGAGCTTGCACCACAATCTTGGAAGGCAATGTATTGTATGGTCACTACAAGGACCATATTCAATCTTGGCCACCTCATTACCTGCAAGTTGGAGTTAAAATAGAAGGCGTTTAGAGATAAGTACCCAGCATGACCAGTACCTGCACACACGGTATAGCAGTGTAGAACTTTAAGACAAGCCATTTCTGACAATTCTCAGTACTTCCTTTCCTCCCCTGGGAACCAAGGACATAACAGCTATGCATGCATGTACTGAGATGTTGGGAAATTTCCATTTCCCTGAATAGGGGCAAGATAACCCTTAGGTGTTGACTCAATTACTGATGTTTTGACTTAGTCCCTGGGAAGGGCCAAAGTGACCCTCAGAAGTATCCCTTTACCTCATCTGATCTGGCAACCACTCTCCAGCCAATTATTGGTAATAGCCTTTTTGAATAAGCCAATCATAATAGTTAAAAAACAACCCCCAGACACCCCTTCCTTCTGTGGTTTTTCCCTTTAAAAATAGCCTGTACCAGACATTTAGGGCTTTCTAGCCTCCCGACTGCTGGAAGACCCTGTCATGACAGAATTAATAAAATCCTCATGCTTTTACATCAGCTGTGATATGAGAGATGGTCTCTTGAGGCGACTCCTCCTCGGTGATTGGACACTAGGGTCCAACATTTGGTTCCCAGATCCATTCTAGATCCAGTTTGAGGTATGAATGAGCTCATTTTTATGTCTGTCTGTGTATTGTGTTTCTGTTTCTGTGTAATTGTGAATCAGAAATTTGAAAATTGTACCTGTGCAGGGTCTATATTGAAACAGGACCAAGAGAGGGGGCAGACATGTCCCAGACCTCTGGCCCTGAGCCCTGAAAGACGTTTCAGGGGCATTTGTGGGAGGGAGGGGTGACCAGGTTGCTTGCCCTAGTTTTCAGGGGAGGCCTGACCCTCCATCTGTATTTTCGGATCTGCTGCCGCCTGGCTTCTGATTTTGAGTCTATGTTCGTCTTTTTGTTCTTGTGTATTTTCAGTTCTGCACCAGAGTGGTAGTGAGAGCACCAGCTTCTGGATTTGAGTTTGTGTCTGTCTCTTTGTATTTTTGTTCTTGTGTATCAGTTTGTCTTTGATAAAATGGGACCACAATTAACTACCCCTTTGACCCTGACTTTAGATCTTTGGAAGGAGATTAAAGATCACGCTCGTAATCAATCTGTGGAAATCTGAAAGAAACGCTGGCAGGTGTTCTGTTCCTCAGAATGGCCCACTTTTGCGGTGGGCTGGCCGCGGGACAGGATATTTAACTTGGATACTATCTTACAGGTCAAGGAAAATATCTTCCAAACCTGCCCTCATGGCCATCCAGACCAGGTTCCCTACATCGTTACCTGGGAAAGCTTATCCAGAGCCCCCCCCCCCACCCCCCACCATGGGTCAAGCCATTTGTTCCACCTGTAGGAACTCAGAACCCAGTAACAGCCACAAGGCCATCATCAACTCCCGTGATTCAGAAAGCAGAGAAGGCAGCAATGGCAGCTGCCCCTCCTCCGAGCCTTCTGTGTTCTCTTTCTTGAACAGGAACGAACAAAGCTCAGAATCCAGGCACTTCTGGTTCTTCCTGATACCCAGCCAAGCTCCTCTGGCATGGCAGACTTCTCCCTCCCCTGTCTCCGCATAGACACTGAGTGCTGAAGTTTTCGGGGATAGGGCTTGACCAGTGGGGCTCCTCAGGAATGGGTGTGGAGGAGGGAGTAAAAGGGGAGGGACCTCCCAAACATTTCCCCTTTCACTCAGACCCTCAGGCTGTGACTGGACTCATAGAATCTGTTCTGACTACCCACCAGACCACTTGGAATCTCAGTAGGCAGGCAGCAGGTAGGAGGGTGGCTGACAGTCAAAGGCCACGGGTTTCTATCTCAGAGGGTTGGTTGTAAGGCATCCCACTCATTTGGCCATGGTAAGAGAGGTTCTTCAGGGGCCAGTTAAACCAACAGTTGTGTTTCTTAAGATTTACAGGAATTTTACTCCCTTTGACCCAACCTCTGATAGTCAGCAGGCAGTGGGAGCTATGGCCTTCAGCATCAGAGATAAGGAGAAAGTTACAGAGGTTAGATTTAAATGAAGGGACTAAGTGTTTCAGAAGCAGGAGGCAGAGAAAGTGAAAAGAAAGATAGGGAGGCAGGAAGCAAAAGAAGAGGACTGGAGGGATCATAAGCTCTTGCTTATGTAAAGAATTTTGGCCATAGTGGTAGGAAAAAAAAAGAAAAGAAAGAATTAGGCAGATAAGGAGGCAACAGAAGACAGCAGCTGCAGAGACCACTCGCCTCAGACAGAGCAGCCCCTGACCTGGCTGTATGCAGACTTGTGCGACCACCGCCTGGGCCCAGTGACAAAAGAAAACAAAGAGTGAGGAGGAGCAGCCCTGCAGCCTCAGAAAGAGACATTTCCTAAAGCAGCTGCTGAGCAGGAGTGAGGGGTGGAGAACAGCACCGAGCACAGCCTGCTACTGAAGCGGGGCGCTCTGCCCACCGGAGAGGCCTACGCAGCAGCCTGACCCCCCCCCCCCCCCCCCCCCCGCTTACGCTGTGCACCCAGGCTGGGTGTACGAGAATAAGGGGAGGGGTCCCCCCTCGCTGTGTCTAAAACGTTTGACTGTGGACACAAGGACTGAGCACTCTATGTTGAAACAACCATTATCAGTGAACCACCTTACGAACTGTAGGGCTGAGGAAAAGGACCAGTGACTCCGAGTGTCTCACGCCTTCATTAGAAAGAGACTTGCTGACAAAGTCAAAGGCCCAGATTAGGTTTAGGTGATTTAGGTGATCAAAAGCCTTTTTGTTTTCACTCCCTGCTGTTCCCGAACGTTGCAGGGAAAAGCAGGCTGCTCTCTGCCTTCGCCATGCCCACCTCGCTGAGAAGCTGCCTTGAACACAGCCCAAGCCTGGGAACTTGCTTACAGTGGCCCGCCCCCGCAGGCAGCGACTGACTGAAGTGAGGAGGGGTCTGGGAGGTGCCGGAGCCCAATTCCAAACAGCCTTCCCGAGCTGCTTGCAAGTTTCACAGAGAACAACTGCTCCCAGCTCTCAGACTGCAGCTTCCAACAAAGTTGCCCAAACAGAGCCGGTTATGGTGGCTGAGCTGAGCAGACTTACAGATGGCAGCAGTTTCCTCAATAAGGTGAGCTCAAAGCAAAGGTGGCGATGATAGAAGGGCAAGACATCATATGGGCGGTGGCACTGCTGCCAGGGACCTCAGCCCAAATGCAGAATTAATAGCCCTGATCAAGGCACTAGAGCTATCAGAAAGACAAAAAGTAAACATCTATATGGATAGCCATTATGCGTTTGCCCACATCCACGGGGAGATACATAAGAGGCAGGGATTGTTAACGACTGCCGGAAAGGAGATTAAAAACAAGACTGGAATCTTGGCGCTATTGAAGGACCGCTTTCTGCTCAAAAAAGGTGAGCATTATTCATTGCCCAGGACACCACACACACACACACACACACACACACACACACACACACAAAGGCACCTTGTAGCCAGAGACCATGCTGCACTGGGCTCAAGAATATTGTCTCTGGTGGAGATACCAGATTCTCCAGAGTCAGATAATTAGTTCCAATACTCTGCCCAAGATCTAGAGACTATCCAGAAACTTAATGCAGACTTTGATGAACATCTAAAAGCTTGAAAGTATCAAGACAAAATCGTTTTACCCAAGAAGAATGCCTCTGAGCTGGTGGCCCAAATGCATCGATGGACTCATTTAGGAAAAAAAAAGATTAAATCTCTAATGAAAAAGACAGATTTTTTTTTTTTATATTCCAGGCCTTAACTCCCTCATACAGCAGGTAATGTCGACTTGTGTCCCCTGCGCCAAGGTAAATGCAGGGCGTCAGAATGCACCGGAGGGCATAAGAATAAGGGGAGATCAACCTGGTACACATTGGGAAGTGGACTTTACTGAGATAAAACCGGGAAAATATGGTAATAAATATCTCCTAGTTTTTATAGACAGCTTCTCCAGTTGGACAGAAGTTTTTCCCACCAAACGAGAAATAGCTCAATTGGTGGTAAAGAAAATAAAGAAGAAATCTTCCCGAGGTTTGACCTGCCCACGGTAATCGGGATTGTTGATAAAACTGCCTTGTTGCCCAGGTAAGTCACGATGTGGACAAGACTGGGAAAAATTACTGACCCCAGATTTCAGGACAGGTAGAATAAAAAAAAAAAGACCTGTGGGGAATGACTGGGCAGTGTCCCCCTCCTTTGTCCTCTTCTGGGTCCGAAACCCCTCTTTCAGGATCCTATGTAAAACAGTATATAACCCTAATGCTGTTCTTCCCAGACTGTTATCTATCCATCTGAACCAGCCCGAGCACCCGGAAATCTCGCATCCGTTCCAGAAGTGTGACTCCTGGGGTATACCTGGAGGGACGTGAGAAAAGCGCAGCAAAATCTCCACAGCCAGAACAGCAGCCGCTGGCTCACATCTGTTTGCGCCGCAATCCATGCCTCCTTAAGCCCTTGCTTTGTTACCCCAGCCCTTTTGTAACAATCCCCATGCACCCCAGAAACTGACTTGGCAGGTTTCCTCACAAACCGGAGAAGTGGTATGGACCAACTCCAAAAACAGTCCCTGATTTCTGTCAACTAGTAACAGGGCTAGCCTCCTGGGATATTCCAGATGCATATCCCTCACAGCTGTCCCTGGAGGCTGGCAGAAGATTTTCCCCTGTAGGAAATATTTGGGTGCGGGGGTCCAAAACACAGATGCCACTTGGGAAAGCTAGATTTTTATACTGTGGTGCCTGAAAATGTAAAACTACTGGGGATGCTTATTGAAAACCTAGTTCTTCCTGGGACTGAATAACTGTTCGTAAAAATTATACTTCCAAAGCAATGCTCCATGTGGAGCACAGGGACATCTCCCACACTTGTCTCCCAGGGGCAAGCAGCAGGACTGTCTCCATGGGTGTCAGGAAGGACTTGGGGCTTGCGATGGTATTTCCCAAACAGGATACAGCAGCAAGATTTAGGTGCCACCTTCACCATTATGCTAAGGTAGAGAATCAAGTACTAACTGACCAGGGCCTGCTGCTGCCAGCTGGACTAAGCTACTCTCCTTGTTTCTTTGCCGGCACCTCCCACTAGTCCTTGGCACCTCACCAATAGTCCTTGGTGAGTCAAGGACTATTCAACCTTGTGCAAGGAGCCTTTTCCTTGCTAAATAGTACTGACTCCAGCTTGACACAATCTTGCTGGCTATGCCTGTCAGGAGGATCTCCCTATTACAAGGGAATAGCCTCATCTGGCAGTTTCAACAATATCACCTCTCATACATCCTGTAAATGGGGCAACAGAAAAAGTTAACCTTAACAAACTATGTTTGGGGACTCCAACCCCTCAATACCGGTACCTGTGTAACCTAAATCTCTCAAATCTCAAGATGACAGGAAACTGGTACCTGGTGCCCTCTATTGATATATGATATATAAACCAACATTGGTTTAACCCCTTGTATCTCTGATGATACTGCTAATTTCTGTGTACTAATCCAATTAGTCCCCCAAATTTACTAATATCCCAGGATTGGGATATCTGACCAAATAAGAGGGGAAAATGTAGAACTTTAAGACAATTCTGAAGCCATTTCTGACAACTCTCAGTACTTCCCCTCCTCCCCTGGGAACCAAGGACATAACAGCTATGCATGCACGTACTGAGATGTTGGGAAATTTCCATTTCCCTGAATAGGGGCAAGATAACCCTTAGATATTGACTCAGTTACTGATGTTTTGGCTTAGTCCCTGGTGGTGCGGGAGAATTGTCTGTATTCTGTCAATCATGTTTTAAATAAACGCAGATTGGCCAGGCAGGAGTATAGGCAGGAAAACCAGACAAGAAGTAGAAATGATGTAATGAGAACAGGAGAACTCTGGGAAGGAGGAAGTTAATTCCTCCCACTCCTGCCCAGACCACTGAAGCAGCAGGATGTGATCTGCCCCACTGAAAAAAGGTACTGAGCCACATGGCTAACATAGATCAGAAAAATGGGTTAATCAAGATGTGAGAGTTAGCCAATGAGAGGCTAGAGCTAGAGATCTCTGTGTTATTTCTTTGGGGCTTGCCAGCTGTGGGGTACCAGGCAGGACAGAAACCCAAACAAGCAAACAAGCATGCCTGCCCCCCTCATGTTACAACTGGGAAGGGGCAAAGTGATCCTCAGAAGTTTCCCTTTACCTCATCTGCTCTGGCAACCACTCTCCAGCCAATTATTGGTAATAGCCTTTTTGAATAAGCCAGTCATAATAGTCAAAAAGCAACCCCCACACACCCCTTCCTTCTGTGGTTTTTCTCTTTAAAATAGCCTGTACTAGACACTCAGGGTCTTCTAGCCTCCCGACTGCTGGAAGACCCTGTCATGACAGAATTAATAAAATCCTCATGCTTTTACATCAGCTGTGATATGAGAGATGGTCTCTTAGGGTGACTCCTCCTCCTCGGTGATTGGATGCTAGGGTCCAACAGCAGAAAGTCAGTTTGTGTGAACACTGAGAACAACAGGCTCACAGGAAGAATCACATGAAGGCTTCAACATGGTTGATAGAATTATCTTCGTTAGCTAGGGTAGAAGTGATCTCAATGGGATTGTGGGAAGGACAAGACAACAATTAAACATGGAGAATGAAACCTAGAAATACACATTATGGATACACTAGCCTTTCTGATACCTGATGGCAAGTAAACCACTTCAACCTGTACCCAGGACCAGAATCTTAGTTTCTTTCACGTGGGGTGTAAGATTCTCTCATTGTAATGAAGAATTTGATTTATTTTACTCTCCACTCGATTTTCAAAAGAATAAGCTCTTCATTTTCTAATTGTTTTTTATTGAACTACGTATTTTTCTCCACTTACCTCCTTTCTTCTCACTCTCCTTCTGCTCTCTCCCACGATCCACACACTCCCAGTTTACTCAGGAGATCTTGTCTTTTTCTACTTGTCATGTAGATTAGATCTATGTATGTCTCTCTTAGGGTCCTCTTTGTTGTCTGGGTTCTCTGGGATTGTGAATTATAGGCTGGTTTTTCTTTGCTTTATTTCTAAAAGCCACTTATAAGTGAGTACATGCAATTATTGTCTTTCTGAGTCTGGGTTGCCTCACTCAATATGTTGTTTTTTAGATCTGTCCATTTGCCCACAAATTTCAAAAGGTCATTATTTTTTTCTCACTGTGTAATACTTCATTGTGTAAAGTTACCACATCTTCTTTATCCATTCTTTAGTCAAGGGGCATTTAGGCTCTTTCCAAGTTCTAACTATGACAAATAATGCTGCTTTGGATATAGTTGGGCACATGTCCTTGTGGTATGATTGAGCATCCTTTGGGTATATTCCCCAAAGTGGTATTGCTGGGTCTTGATGAAGGTTGTTTCCTAATTTCCTGACAAATTGCTGCACTAATTTCCAAAGCAGCTATATAAGTTTGTACTTCCACCAGCAATGGAGGAGTGTTCCCTTTACCCTACATCCTCTCAAGCATAAGCTGTTATGAATGTTTTTGATCTTGGTCATTCTTATAGGTGTAAGATGGAATCTCAGAGTTGTTTTAATTTGCATTTCTTTGATGTCTAATAATGTTGAGCATTTTCTTAAGTGTCTTTCAGCCAAAAGGATTGAGAATTGAGAGTTCTCTGCTTAAGTCTGTACCCCAGTTTTTTTTTATTGGATTATTTGTTCTTTTGATGACCAATATCTTGAGTTCTTTGTATATTTTGTAGATCAACCCTCTGTCTGATGTGGGGTTGGTGAAGATCTTTTCCCATTTTGCAGCCTGCCATTTTGTCTTGTTGACTATGTGCTTTGCTTTACAGAAGTTTCTGTTTCAGGAGGTCCCATTTATTAATTGTTTCTCTCAGTGTCTATGCTACTGGGTTTATATTTAGAAAGTGGTCTCCAGTGCCAATGCTTTCAAGTGTACTTCCCACTTTCTCTTCTATGAGGTTCAGTGTGGTTGGTTTTATACTGAGGTCCTTGATCCATTTTGACTCGAGTTTTGTGCATGGCAATAGATATGGATATAGATACTTTCATTCTTCTACATGTTGGTATCCAGTTATGCCTGCACCAATTGTTGAATATGCTTTCTTTTTTCCATTTTATATTTTTTTACTTCTTTGTCAAAAATCAGGTGTCTTCTTCAATTTCTTTCTTTAAAGACTTAAAGTTATTGTCATGCAGGTCTTGTTTGGTTATAATTACTCCAAAATAGTTTATGTTGTTTGTAGCTATTGTGAAGGGTGATGTTTCTGTGATTTCTTTCTCAGCCCATTTATCATCTGTATAAGACAACAAAAGGAGATCAAGGGGACACAAATTGGAAAAGTTATACTCTCACTATTTATTGATGATATGATAGTTTACATAAGTGACCTCAAAAAGTCTACCAAGGAACTTTTACAATTTATAAACACCTTCAGTAATGTAGCAGGATACAAGATTAACTAAAAACAAAATAAATAAATCAGTAGCTCTTCATTTTTTCCAGGACCAGTTTCCACAAAAAGTTTTCAGTTTGAGGAAGCCATGTAAAGGGCAAGTAGTTTCTGCCACTTACCTGTCAGGTACCCTTTCCTAGTTGACACAAGGACCTTGTGTGTGTTGATGACCCTCCTGATGGGCAAGCCAGCTCAATTATGTTCCAAAGGTCATACTCTGCTATCAATTTTTGTGTGCAACCTTTTTTGGACAAAAACCAACAAAGACAAAGAGCCATCAGGGTTCCCTTCACTATGTTTAGTCCAAGGTCCTCCCAGCTCCCCCTAAGTCCAGGAAGGTGAGCAACCAAACTGACAAGGCTCACAGTGAGCCCATCCATGCTGTAGAGTTCATGTTCATTGCCATTGTCCTTGGTTTCTCAGTCCTCCTCCACCGTCAGCCACATTCAGAGAGTCCGGTTTGGTCCCCTGTTCCATCAGTCCCATTCCAACTGGACTTGGTGGTTTCCCGTTAGATCTGTCCCACCGTCTCAATGGGTAAAAGCACTCCTCGCGGTCCTGGCTTCCTTGCTCATGATCTCCCTCCTTTTGCTCCTCATCAGGACCTTGAGAGCTCAGTCTGGTGCTCCTATGTGGGGCTCTGTCATTTTCTCCATCCAATGCCAGGTGAAGGTTCTATGGTGATATGCAAGATATTCATGAGTAAGACAATAGGATCTGTACATTTCTGGCACCCTCTCCTCAGCTGCCCAAGGAACTAGCTGGGGGCGTCTTCCTGGACACATGGGAACCCCTCTAGAGTCAAGCCTCTGCCAACCCTAGAATGGCTCCCTTAAGTAAGATATATAATTCCTTGTTCCCATATCCACCCTTCCTATATCCCAACCATCCTATTCCCCCAAGCTCTTCCCATCCTCCACTTCACACTTTTCTCTCCCCATCTCCCCATCCCCCCATCCCCCCCACCCCCATATTCCCATTTTTTGTCCGGCAATCTTGTCTACTTCCAATATCCAGGAGGATAACTATATGTTTTTCTTTGGGTTCACCTTCTTATATAGCTTCTCTAGGATTTTTTATGAATTATAGGCTCGATGTCCTTTATTTATGGCTAGAAACCAATTATGAGTGAGTACATCCCATGTTCATCTTTTTGGGTCTGGGTTACCTCACTCAGGATGGTGTTTTCTATTTCCCTCCATTTGCATGCAAAATTCAAGATGTCTTTGTTTTTTTACCGCCGAGTAGTACTCTAATGTGTATATATTCCACACTTTCTTCATCCATTCTTCCACTGAAGGGCATCTAGGTTGTTTCCAGGTTCTGGCTATTACAAATAATGCTGCTATAAACATAGTTGAACAGATGCTTTTGTAATATGATTGGGAATCTCTTGGGTAAATTCCCAAGAGTGGGATTGCTGGGTCCTGGGGTAGGTTGATCCCAAATTTCCTGAGAAACCTCCACACTGCTTTCCAAAGCGGTTGCACAAGTTTGCATTCCCACCAGCAATGGATGAGTGTACCCCTTACTCCACATCCTCTCCAGCAAAGACTATCATTGGTGTTTTTGATTTTAGCCATTCTGACAGGTGTAAGATGGTATCTCAGCGTTGTTTTGATTTGCATTTCCCTGATTGCTAAGGAGGTTGAGCATGCCCTTAAGTGTCTTGGTATGTATGGAAGGGAGGGGAGGGAAGGGGGAGGAGAAGGGGAGGAGATGGAAATCTTGAATAAAAAAATGAGAAAAAAAGAAAAAATACCAACAAAGATATTGTAGCAATTCATTGTGTATTCATTTCATATTTTTGTTCAATTTACAAAAAAATATTTAAGGTAATTCTAGCCTAAAATTAATTACTTTAAAGGCCTGAAATATCACACTGTCTTCATATTTAAGATATTGGAACCAAAAATTTAATTTTAAAATACTGGAAAAATAGTTCAATAATAAATAGAATCCTTTGCAGAAAAACAAAACAAAACTCTTTAGTCAATTCTTTTCTCAATGCTTTCTTTTTTCAATTTTCTCTTTGTTTTGGATCCTGAAACTTTCAAGTTTCTTAGGAGTTAAAATAGAAAAGTTGTCCTGGTGTCTTGATCAAGGGAGTGGGAAAGAATAGGGAAACATGGGAGGAAATTATTAAAGAGAAAAATTCTTGAGCCAATCATCATCCTAAGGTGCCCACAGAAATGACATTTTGTCTTGTAGATTTTTATCCAAAGATTTGTAGGAGACAAAAACCTACAGTTAAAGAACTAACACTTTAAAAACAGTGAGCTTTCTGGGGAAGGTACCTTTCTATTTAGGAGGAAAGGCTTCCTGGAACTATAGGATTCCTTGTCTACAACCTTGACTACAATCACCTGTTTCAACCAGACAAGGCATGATTTATTTTATAGGAATTTAAAACTTCACTCATTTTAATGAGTAAAAACTCATAAATGTGCTGAGTTAAATCAATACTTCAAGCCAAACAAATGCCTTTGCATCAACAAAGGTGATATGTTCATATTCACTGTCAGCATCTTGTCATAGACATCTGCTTTTATTTATAGTTTATAAATTTTATGTCTATAGAAGTGCATGATGGCCCTGATTTTTACAAATCAGGCATTCAAATGAATGCAAAGATGATGCAACATCCATTTCCTAAGTCCACAAAAGGCAGGGTTAATCCAGTATCCAGACCATATCCCTTTTTCTCCTTTTAATTTTTGGACAGGACATAAAAGTGAATGAAAATCACGCGTTATTAGATCAAAATGTTATTTTTGAGCTTTGGGGACAATTTGTGGTCTGGTTTCACTAGGACCCCAATTGTAGTAATATCTGCCTATATATAAATATAGGTATTCTCATGAGGTCATCACAGCCTTTAAGAGAGTCATTGGAAAGTATTTAGGAGTAGTAGAGTATTCCCTGAGTTGTTCAAATAAGGTTAACTTCAGTTATGATTACTATAGCACAAGGAACAGAATGGTTACACTGTGTAGACAACAAAGGCAGGGAGAAAAGGCATGCATCTTACATGGGAAGCTGCAGAATAGAGTCTCATGGGGTAAGGACTCCTGTATCCGAAGCTAACGGAGTGTAACAGCGTGCTTCCAACAGGCAGATGCTAGCTCTGCCTTTGATACAGGGTTAAAAACTCAAGAGAAAATCCATTGAAAAAGGTACTGAGCCACATGGCTAACATAGATCAAAAAAATGGTTTAATTAAGATATGAAAATTAGCTAATGAGAGGTTAGAGCTAATGAGTCAATCAGCTTTATAACTTAAAAAGTTCTCTGTGTTATTTCTTATGGGGCTTGCTGGCAATGGGGTACCGGGTGGGACAGAAACCCAAACAAGCAGGCCTGGCCCCTTCATGTTACACCCACCAACATAGCATGAGCTAGCCCACACGACTGGTTTAAGGTTTTGCTTATGAGAACAGAATAGGTTACAAATATACAATGAAGACTGATACAGATGGAAAAACTCTAAACAGGTAACAGTGTGTTTTAAAATGTACATAGGTTTGGGAGAGAAAATAGAAAGAGTATAAATAGTCATAGAACAGAAAGTAAGTAGTCAAAAAAGTCTTTAAAAAAGTAAAATAATAATAAAAAATCCATATAGTGATGGAAAATTCATGGGAAGTCTGATCATGTATGCTATTGTGCTGTCTTTAAATATTTTGATTGTGAATGAATGATCCACAGCTGCTAAGACACATTGAATTTTGGAGGCTCCTGGATTAAACCAACCTATATATTTTAATAGTGCCTTAACTTCAAAATGTAAGTCAAATTGTATTATGTTTGGGGAAAGGCTATGCTTTTATTCCACAGGAAATAAGAGGCTATAGATTCATTCTAGGTTGGTATGGATCATGTTTGATTCAGAAAAACCTCTTGAAAATCTTGGCTCTGGACAAAGAAGAAATACATCTAGAAAAACTACAAAACACATAATGTATATTTTTACCTGATCAAACATAAAACAAAAACATCATGTTTGGCTAACTTGTGTACACACACAGTCTATACTTGTATTAATTAGATATGTATGTTACCTTTAAAAGTTTATGTATTTTTCCAAGGAGACCAGACACTAATGAAAACAAATGACACAGATGATATAGCATCTCAGAGTGCTTCTTGTTGCAGTTTCCTCAAGTTTTGCATTCAGAACAGCTCAAGACTGATACCTGAGGTGGGTCAGCCTCATAAACTACTCCAGCTAATACTTAAATATTATCCTAAATTTTCTTAGGATTCCCCAAATATTTCATCACCCCCAGACAAAAGGAAACAGTCTAGAGAAAACAATGTCCACCTTCTGAAACAATGGGTTATGGATGTTTGTCATCATTTAAGTGAGGTTGGTTACAAATTATTTTGTCATAGTTAGGAAAAAAAAGCTAAACAAAGGAATTAGATTAATAGATCTCCTTCTGAAGAAGAAAAGGGGGATATAATATAGGAATGATGAGATAAAAGGATAGATTGTTGAATCCACTTTAATCCAAAAGCAACTATTAATCTTAAATATTTTACAGTGGTATGGATTTATGTTTATTGATATAAATTTAAAGTTATTTTTGCTATACTGTATGGATATATCTACTCTTGTTTTGGCCATTGTGCTTATGCAGCTCATTTACAAATGTAATATATAATTAAGAAATACAAGTTAATAGGCATCTATGATAATCAAACTTATAGTCATGTTAGGTATGATTTCAAGGTTATAAACTGACATACATTTTAGATAGACAGGTGGTTTTAAAATACTTCAGAATTCTACAGAATATGGAATTAAAGATGTTTTAGTAGCATAAGGCTTTTCATGACAATGAGACACATTTGTTCCTGGCAGTACCAATCTCTTTCAGATGAGATGATGAGCATTGAAGAACCTCCATATGGAGTTTTTTTTTAATGGCAAATGCTAGCCATTTGGGCAAAGAAACTGCCCTTGCCTCAGTTGCTGACTATATACTGTCCAAACTTGCCTCAATTACTGACTATATACTATTCAAACATCAAAACAGGATGCAAAAGAAAGTGACTATCAAACTTTGCTAAGACAAGGTAGGACAGTCCTTCAAAATTCACTGCTTCACAAAAATATCTAGAAGACATATGAGGCCTGCAGGCCAGAGAATGACCCAACATTACAGAAGAACTTGGGGTGACTGTCCAGGCAGTCAGATGTTCCTATCATTAGGGAACATTAAACCTTTCTGAAATCTTTGATGGAGTTAAAGACTAAATAATTAAACTTAATGTTTTCCTTAGTTATGATAAAAAGTTAATTAAGTACAAAACTTTAGACTAATAAAGATAAGATAGATAATATATTTTCTAATTTTGTCAAATACAAATGAACTAGATAACTGTAATTCTAAGTTGGTAACTTTTTGCTATATATAATTTTACTTTGTTAAAGCTAAAACCTTCCTTTTTAGTTAGACAAAAAGTTGAAATTTTTTTTGAATAATCTTTTCATACACTATGAATATTTGTCTTTACCAAGACACCTTCTGCTTGGTTTAATGAAAGAGCTATTATTCTATAGCTAGGAAGAAAGAGGTTAGGTGGAAGAGCCAAACTGAGAAAATGCTGGGAAGAAGAAAGGCAGAGTCACAGGGAGCTATCAGGAGATATAGATAGAGGCAAGATGAACATGCCTTGTTGAAGAAAGGTACCACCACGTGGAAGAGTGTAGATAAGAAATACAGGTTAATTTAAGATATAAGAGCTAGTTAGTAACAAGCCTAAACAATTGGCTGAGCATTTATAATTAATAATAAGTCTTAGTGTGGTTATTTGGGAGCTTGTTACTGGTCCTGACAAAAAAACCTATGTCTACAGAAGATTAGTATTTAAATCACTAAAAGTGAATAAAGGATTGCCATTTTCCACAATGTGTAGGACCTTGTCTAATCAATGGAAAGCTGTAAGAGAAAGGCATGAAATTCCATTAAGGAAGATAGAACTGGCCTCTGATCTGCCTTGGTCTCAAGGTATAACATAATCACTAGCCTTTCACATGGGGGTCAACTACAGAGCTAAATCATAGAAAGATAGTTATCCATTCTTGCTTCCTAATTTTTTCCTGTTTTATGGCTTCTTGTTGTTTGTTTTGTTTTGTTTTGCTTTGCTTCTTTTGTTTGTCCCTAAGTTTTTCATCAACATTGAGGGGTCTCTTGACTTTTTATTCTTTTTGTTCTGGAACTCATTCTGGAGACCAGGCTGGCCTTAAACTCACAGAGATTTGCCCTCCTCTGCCTCCAAAGTACTGGGATTAAAGGCATGCACCATCACTACCACTACCCAGATCTTTTTTCTTTTGTTGAAAATAGTTTTTTTTTCTATTTATGGTTTCCTGATGTAGGAGGGTCATCTGTCTATGTGTTACTTTCATTGGTTAATAAAGAGACTGCCTTGGCCTTTTAATAGGGCAGAAAATTAGATGGTCGGGGAAGACAGAAGAGAATGCTGGGAGGAAGAAGGCAGTGAGACAGATGCAATGGAGCCAACTGCCAGGTCAGATATGCTTAATCTTTCCCGGTAAGCCACCCACCTCGTGGTGCTACACAGATTATTAGAAATGGGTTAATCAAGATGTGAGAGCTAGCCAATAAGAGACTAGAGCTAATGGGCCAAGCAGTGTTTAAATGAATACAATTTGTGTGTTGTTATTTCGGGGCATAAGCTAGCCAGGCAGCCAGGAGCCGGGCAGCAGGAATGCAACCCCTCCCTATGCCCCTCAGCACCTTCTACAGTTTCCTTTCTACTAACTTCTACCCTGCTACCTAAATCAACACATTTTCTGCCTCTCTTTAGGAAACAAGCAGGCATCTAAAGAATAATAAAATAAAATAAGATAAAACAAATAAACTTGAATAGGATAAACCAATCAAACAAACAGAAGAAAATAAGCCAAAGAAAAAACATGAGAAAAACATATAGGCACAGAGATACACATATTTAAATACACAGGATCCTCTAAAAAGGCAAAATCCTGTGAGTTTAAGGCCAGCTTGGTCTACAGAGTGAGTTTCAGAACAGGCTGCAAAGCTACACAGAGAAACCCTGTCTTCAAGAACCAAAAAAAGAGGCAAAACCAATAGCCATAATATATATGCAAGAAGCTTTAATTAAAGGAAAAGAAAATGCATAGCACAATTAATAAAATTCCAGAGACAGTTATTGGAGTTCAACCTGAAGGACAGAAAAGCAAAACAGCCCCTGGAGGCCCTGTACATACTGCCAGAGTCTCTATAAGTTCATGTGTGCAGTGGTCCTGCTGTGTTTAGAAGGCCCAATTTCCCGGGTGTCCCCATCCCCTCTGACTCTTACAGTCTTTCCTCCTCCCATCCACAGTGTTCCTTGAGTCTAGGGGAGAGAGATTTGATGGAGACATTCCATTTAGAACTGAGGTTTCCAAAATCTCTCACTCTTAGGCATTGTCCAGCTGTGGGTTTCTTGTATTTGTTCCCATTTATTGACTTCTATGATGATGGATCTGTGGGTATTCCAGAAGGTCATTAGGAGTCATTTTATCAATATGTTCTTTTAGTAGAACACTTGTATTTAATTTTCCTCTAGGACACTGAAATATATGGTTTCAGGTTCTTGGTCATTTGAGCAATGTCAAGGATGGGTTCCATCTCATGGAGTGGGCTTAAATCCTACCAGATACTGCTTTCTATTGCACTAGCTCATCCTACAAGGCAGCTAATTATTGTAGATTGAAGAGCTGTAGCTGGATTAGTGTTTTTTGGAAATGTGCAGAGTGCCTTCCATGAATAGTAGTTCACAAGGAGAAAGGGTCTAGGTAGGCACCATCTCAACTTTTCTGTGTTCGATGAGTTGTATTGGTTTTGTCTTCAGCAATAGGGCTTTATCATCAGCTTCTGAAGAGCAACCAATTAGCCTTGACAATAGCCTGGGCTCTTGACTCCTTATTTTCTAGAGTCTCATATAATCTATAGTTGGTGACTTTGTGCAGTGGTATGGTACATTAAAAAATTTTAAACTTTTTAAAGATGTAGTTATTTATTAGTTGAAAATAGATTTTTATACAATATATTCTGATTACATTTTCTCTCCCCACTTCCCAACCAACCCAAATCCACAGCCTTTCTTTCTCTTCTCATCAAAAGGCAAACAGGCATCTAATAATAATATTAATAAAAAATAAAACCAAATCAAAACAGGGCAAAACAAAACAAAACAAAAGACCCAACAAAAAAGCACAAGCAACACACACAGGGCCCGCCCTCGAGCCACGTGCTCTCTCTGGAGGGCCGCACCTTGGGCCAAGCCGAGAAGATGTTCCCACTGCCTCTTCTGGCTGCCGCTCTAGTCGCACTCCGCCTCCTGGAAGTGAGACGTCTCTGGGATCGGGGTCTGTCCACCGCAGACATGATGAAGGGTCTTGTTTTAGGAATTTATTCCAAAGACAAAGAGGATGACATACCCCAGTTTACAAGTGCGAGAGAGAGTTTTAATAAGTTAGTGGCTGGAAAGCTGAGAGAAATGTTGAACATATTGGGACCTCCTCTGAAGGCAGGAAAAACCCGAACCTTCTATGGTCTACACGAGGACTTCCCCAGTGTGGTGGTGGTCGGCCTGCTGGATTCGATAAGCAGGAGAACTGGAACTAAGGCAAAGAAAACATCAGAGCTGCTGTCGCAGAGGGATGCAGGCAAGTTCAAGACCTTCAATGGAGGTGGATCCCTGTGGAGATGCTCAGGCTGCTGCAGAAGGAGCCGTGCTTGGTGTTTATGAGTTTGATGACCTAAAGCAGAAGAAGGTGGCTGTATCAGCGAAGCTCTACGGAAGTGGTGATCAGGAGGCTTGGGAGAAAGGGGTCCTCTTCGCTTCTGGACAGAACTTGGCTCGCCAGCTGATGGAGTCTCCAGCCAATGAGATGGCGACAACCGAATTTGCTGAAATTGTTGAAAAAAATATCAAAAGTGCCAGTAGTAAAGCAGAGGTCCATATCAGACCCAAGTCTTGGATAGAGAAACAAGAAATGGGCTCGTTTCTAAGTGTGGCCAAGGGGTCTGAAGAACCACCAGTCTTCTTGGAAATACACTACACAGGCAGTCCCAATACAACTGAAGCTCCCCTGGTGTTTGTGGAAAAGAGAATTACCTTTGACAGTGGCGGCATCTCCATCAAGCCTTCTGCAAATATGGATCTCATGCGTGCTGACATGAGAGGAGCTGCAACAATATGCTCCACCATTGTGTCTGCAGCAAAGCTCAATTTGCCCATCAATATCATAAGTTTGGTCTCTCTTTGTGAAAATATGCTTAGCGGCAAGGCCAACAAGCCAGGGGACGTCGTCAGAGCCAGGAACAGGAAGACCATCCAGGTGGATAACACAAATGCTGAGGGGAGGCTCATCCTGGCCTACACACTGTTACGCACACACCTTCAATTCCAAGGTCATCATCAATGCTGCCACCTTGACAGGTGCCATGGACGTGGCCCTGAGATCAGGTGCCACCGGAGTCTTTACCAATTCATCCTGGCTATAGAACAAACTCTTTGAGGACAGCATAGAGACTGGGGACCGAGTCTGAAGGATGCCTCTCTTTGAGCATTATGCAAGACAGGTCATAGATTGCCAGCTTGCTGATGTCAATAACATTGGAAAATACAGATCTGCAGGTGCATGCACAGCCGCGGCGTTCCTGCGGGAGTTTGTGACTCATTTAAAGTGGGCGCATTGGGACGTAGCCGCTGTAATGACCAACAAGGACGAGGTTCCACAGCTGGGAAAGGGCATGAGTGGGCTGCCCGCTAGGACCCTGATCGAGTTCTTACTTCGCTTCAGTAAAGACAGTTCTTAGTTCAAACACTCAGGAATTCCTCCGTGTGTCTTAAAATGGATACTTGGGCTTCGAAATATTTTTGAATGAATGAAAATCTTTTAAAGACAAAACACACACACACACACACACACACACACACACACACACACACACACACTGAGAAACACATTTACATACACAGAAAATCTCTAAAAGAAAATCTGAACCTTAATTGTAGAGAGCCGCTGTGGGAGTATACTGCAGGTGACATTTAGTGTTCAGCAGGGTGACCCATTAGACACATGATTCCCTGGTGGGAGCCCCACCTGGCAAAGCCGTGGGGCCACTGAGCATGGAAACCAGTTGCTCCTGTCTGTAACTTCTCTCATGAGTCACTTCATTTCTCCCCTAAGAATTTAATTTCTTCCCTAAGAAAAGTTTTGGATGTATTCCCACTGCTTGTGGGTTTATCTCATGCACATTTTCCATCTATGAGCACACATCTGTGCATGATCTAGAGGATGATTCTACTTAAGTTATATAATATTGATGAACAGAAATAGAACTAGGATGTTTTCCATAACTCTCACTGACAGGAGAATTCTGAGCTACAAGGACAGCCTTTTACACATTTAGCCAAGACCTCATCAGATTCAAAGCAGGTTGATTGTCCCTAGAGACACATGCACAAGGACATTTCCCCAGGTATTGTTTACTGATTCAAAGCCAGTGTTTGAAGCAACTTCAGTCTGCATATATTCCTTACCACTCAAGATCCATCTAACCAATTGTTATTGTTAAGTCTTGATTTCCAATGTCATTTTCTGTCTGGGTACCCTCACCAAGTTACAGCTATGTGCATGGGTCATTGCAACATTTCTAGCCTGAGAGAAACTACGTGACTCAAGTTTTGAGTTTGGGTAGAGTATATGAAACAGCCTATTATTAGTGTCCAGGGTTTGGCTGTTAGAGGAGAGATAGGAGAAGGCAATGAGGCACAGAGCAAGAAGGCAGAGGCAGCAGAGGGCAGAGATGTAAGGGGGCAGAGAGCAAAGGGAAAGAGGCAAGAGAGCAGAGAGGCAGAACAGAGAAGAGTCAGAGGCGATGCTGACAGAGGCTGCTGTGGGAGACAGAAGTGGGAGAGAGTGGAGGAGTGAGAATGGTTGGGTGAGTAAAGGATGAATGGTTGACATAGAAGTGCCAGAGAAGGCAAAACATAGCCCCCTCCACGTGTGACTCCCGAGATGCCAGAAGCAATTTCCTCCAGGCAACCCAGTGGCAGCTAAATGAGCGTGTTACTTGAGGGCCAAGGAGAAATAGCCCACGTGCCCAGAGTGCAGCTTCTATGGCATCTGCATATGCATTTGACAATGTCACAGATGATTCTGATTATAGCAATTCTACTAGTGCACTTGTTCTTCATGTTCTTTTTCTCTTCCCATACCAGTGGCTTCTGAAAATATGGATGCTGTACAATAATATGAGTCTTTTTGATCTGACAGAGCAGGCAGACATTAAAGCTATAAAACAGGTTATGGAAAAAAAACCTGACTGATGAAAGAATTGGAGAAATTTGGGAAAATGCAGAAATTGTTCTTTGCCTGATTATAAAACTTGGCAAAAGAATTATACTGAAACAGAAAGGACCTTGCCTATGATAAATAAAGTTTCTGAAGAACCCAGGATTCTGGGGCTGACTGCCTATGACCTTATAAATCAAAATTGAAATTGTGAGGAACAACAATGGGAAAGGTATGACAATGGAGTAAAACCCACTGAACTATACTTCTGTAAACTATGAGCAGTCTGCCTCTGAGGTGGAAGCCTTGGAAGTTGTTTTATTAACTTACTAAGAATTAAGAATACAGTGGCTGGTATGGGTCTTGGGAACTGGGGAAATATGATGATAAATGATGTTTTGATTTAAAAATCTTTATACTTTTTGTGAACTGTTTTGCCCATGTAATGATTAACCTGTGACAAGAAAAAAAGTATCATTTTCCTTGTGTAAAATTTACAATAAAAGACTGAGGTTTAAAGCTTATGGCAGAGAGACAGAGGAAAAAATAGAGAAAAAGAGAAGGAGGAGGAGGAGGAGGAGGAAGAGGAGGAGGAGGAGGAGGAGGAGGAAGAGGAGGAGGAGGAGGAAGAAGAAGAAGAAGAAGAAGAAGAAGAAGAAGAAGAAGAAGAAGAAGAAGAAGAAGAAGAAGAAGAAGAAGAAGAAGAAGAAACGAAGAAGTGCTTGCCCTGCAGCTGATAGCCTGCATCAGATCCTGTGTTCGTGTACTCACTCCATCTTCCAGACATTCCAGATTTGAGACCCACTTCTCTGCTGAGGCTGGTCCCCAGCAAAGAAGTATGTGTGTGTAAGTGAGTGAGTGAGAGAGAGAGCTGTGTGTAAGAGCTGCTGCTACATAGAGGAGCTACGCCTAGGAACTGTGTAAAATGTTGTATGGCGAGAGGATATATAAATGAGATGTATAGCTGTGGCTGTGTGGAGATTTGGGAATGTGTGGAGACAAAGAGAATGAGGCTGTATAGAAAAGAGATGTAGAGGAAAAATGTATGGAAAAGAAAGATGCGTAGTCATGTAAAATGAGATGTTGTAACTGAATATTGGAATGTAACTGCGCAGGAGAGAAATGTTTCCATGTTAAGAGAGATTGACAAGAAAGAGAGACTATGTACGTTAAAGTGTAGAAGAAGGTTACCATCAGAAAAGTGTGTGCTTCCTTATTTACCCCAGAGGTAGAAAGGAAGTCTAACCTCTACCACATTCATGAATTTTCTTTACATACCCTAGTGCTGACATCTGGGAGCTAACCCCCCAAATAGTCAGCAATATATAATATATAAACAAAAGATATTACATTTTTACACAATTATAGATTGGCATGTAGTTGTAAGGAATAATATAGGGGTTATTTATATTCCTGACCATTTTTCCAATGATAGCATCTTTTAAAAAAAATCTTAATTGTATTAACTGGCAAAATGTAATTGGTTAGTGTCTTAATATATGTATACAATGTGGAATGATTAAAGAAGCAAATTAGCAGATCCATTATCTCATTTACTGGACAAATTATTTGTAATGTACATTTAAATTTTACTCAGCTATTTTTTTTTGAGACAGGGTTTCTTTGTGCTTAGGAGCCTGTCCTGGAACTAGCTCTTGTAGCCCAGGCTGGCCTCGAACTCACAGAGATCTGCCTGCCTCTGCCTCAGGCCTGTGCCATCACTGCCCGGCCATCTATTTGAAGTCTATGATTGATATTGGTTGCAGTCATCACAGAGTGATAAATCACAAACTGTTGCCCTATCTAGCTGAAACTTTTTATGCCTTGAACTAATAACTTCACAACCCCTCTTTACTGCTCCCAAGTAGTTTTATGAATTCTACTGATCTGTATTCGACATTCACATGAGATTTGTGAAAGTTGCATTTCTGTAACTGGCATTTCGTCTTATGTCCTCAAGATTCATCCATCTTGTTCCAAGTGACAGAACTACATTCTTTTCAAAGTCTGGTAATTTGCCATAGTGTCTTTGTATCACACTTTCTTTATCTGTTCAACTGCTGAGGGACACTGCATTCCATATTTTGATTTTTGTGGACAATAATAAAATGAATGGGAGAATCCCATTGACCACAACTGATTTCAATTCCTCTGTATTCTCAGATGTAGGACTGCTGGATCATATAATATTAGTATTTTTTGAGGAAAGTCCATGCGGTTTTCTACAATGCTTTCTAACATTCCATCAAACAACACCGAGATCTTTTCTCCATACCCTTCCTAAGCTGTGTTATCTATCGTCTTTTTTTTAAAGAAGAGATATTCTGTGGAGTGATTTTTTCCATTTGATTTAATTTGCATCTCCCTAATAACCAATGATGCTGGACATAAAATGAACTTGTTGGACATTAATATTTCTTTTTTTCTGTTTTTAACAGTACTTTTTTCTCATTTTTTATTAAAGATTTCCATCTCCTTCCCTCCTCCTCCCACTTCCCTCCCCTCCCTTCCACCCATACCCCCACTCCACCCCTCTCCAAGACAAAGAGCCATCAGGGTTCCCTTCACTATGTTTAGTCCAAGGTCCTCCCAGCTCCCCCTAAGTCCAGGAAGGTGAGCAACCAAACTGACAAGGCTCACAGTGAGCCCGTCCATGCTGTAGAGTTCATGTTCATTGCTGTTGTCCTTGGTTTCTCAGTCCTCCTCCACCATCAGCCACATCAGAGAGTCCGGTTTGGTCCCCTGTTCCATCAGCCCCATTCCAACTGGACTTGGTGGTCTCCCGTTAGATCTGTCCCACCGTCTCAATGGATAAACGCACTCCTCACGGTCCTGACTTCCTTGCTCATGATCTCCCTCCTTTTGCTCCTCATCAGGACCTTGGGATCTCAGTCCGGTGCTCCTATGTGGGGCTCTGTCATTTTCTCCATCCAATGCCAGGTGAAGGTTCTATGGTGATATGCAAGGTATTCATGAGTATGGCAATAGGATCTGTACATTTCTGGCACCCTCTCCTCAGCTGCCCAAGGACTTAGCTGGGGGCGTCTTCCTGGACACCTGGGAACCCCTCTAGAGTCAAGCCTCTGCCAACCCTAGAATGGCTCCCTTAATTAAGATATATAATTCCTTGTTCCCATATCCACTTTTCCTATATCCCAACCATCCTATTCCCCCAAGCTCTTCCCATCCTCCACTTCACACTTTTCTCTCCCCATCCCCCCTCCCCCCATCCCACCCCACCCCCATGTTCCCATTTTTTGTCCGGCAATCTTGTCTACTTCCAGTATCCAGGAGGATAACTATATGTTTTTCTTTGGGTTCACCTTCTTATATAGCTTCTCTAGGATTTTTTTACGAATTATAGGCTCGATGTCCTTTATTTATGGCTAGAAACCAATTATGAGTGAGTACATCCCATGTTCATCTTTTTGGGCCTGGGTTACCTCACTCAGGATGGTGTTTTCTATTTCCCTCCATTTGCATGCAAAATTCAAGATGTCATTGTTTTTTACCGCCGAGTAGTACTCTAATGTGTATATATTCCACACTTTCTTCATCCATTCTTCCACTGAAGGGCATCTAGGTTGTTTCCAGGTTCTGGCTATTACAAATAATGCTGCTATAAACATAGTTGAACAGATGCTTTTGTAATATGATTGGGAATCTCTTGGGTAAATTCCCAAGAGTGGGATTGCTGGGTCCTGGGGTAGGTTGATCCCAAATTTCCTGAGAAACCTCCACACTGCTTTCCAAAGTGGTTGCACAAGTTTGCATTCCCACCAGCAATGGATGAGTGTACCCCTTACTCCACATCCTCTCCAGCAAAGGCTATCATTGGTGTTTTCGATTTTAGCCAATCTGACAGGTGTAAGATGGTATCTCAACGTTGTTTTGATTTGCATTTCCCTTGTAAATTATCATGTATACAGTGTTCTGCCTGCATGTATACCTGCAGGACAGAAAAGCGTGCCAGATCTCATTATAGATGGTTGTAAGCCACCATGTGGTTGCTGGAGACTGAAATCCGGACCTTTGAGAGAGCAGCCACTGCTCTTAACTATTGAGCCATCTCTCCAGCCCTAATGTGTATTTTTTTAGAGCTGTCAACTCAAATACTTTGCCCACTTTAATTGTACTGCTTTCTTGCTTTTGGTTGTTTATGTTCTTTATATATTTCAAATATTAACCTCCTCTCAGATATATACTTTGCAAACACTGCTCTCATGTGTAGTTTGTCTCTTTGCTCAGAAGAGTGCTTATTTTTCTATGAAAAGGAAACCAAATTTTTATGTTTTTACTTTTATTACTTGAGTTTTGAGGTTATTTGCCAAGCATAAAATTCCCAGACCAATATTGTGAAGTTGTCTCACTAAGTTTTGGTCTGTTAGTTTACCATTGCAGGTCTTAAATGTAAGTTATTATTTATTTTGAGTTTTTGTGCCTGCTCGAAAATAGTGTTCTAATTCCATTATCCTGAAAATAAATAGCCAATTTTCTCAGCATCACTCACTGATTGAATGCCATTTTCGTATTGTATGCCTTGGTGCCTTTGTCAAAAATTGGTTGGCTATAAATGTGTAAGTTTCTATCATTCCATCTCCATCCCTTGATGAGTTTTTTAAAAATACCAGTGGCATGTTGTTTTGCTTATAATTACTTCGTGTTTTGAGTCAGGTATTGTGATACTTTCAACTTTGTTTTGGTTTTTGATTTTGCTACTTGTGGTATTTTGTTAATGTCTTACAAATTTAAATATTGTTTTACTATTTCTGTGAAAAATTACTTTGGAATTGTAATTGAGATTGCACTAAATTGGTATCTAACTCTGAGTAGTATGAATGGACATTTAAATACTTTAATTCTTTCAATCTATGAACATGAGCTGTCTTATCATTTATTTGTATTCTTAAAGTTTTAAAATCAATATTAATACTTCTCACTATAAAAGCATTTCACTGTTTGTTAAATTTAAACCTAATTATTTTATTTATAGTTTCTAAGGTAAGTGATATTCGTTCTGAGCATCTCACTTACCCTTTTTGAATAGTTTATTATACATATATAGAAATAATATAGAATTTTGTGTTGATTTTATACTCAATAATTTTACTGACTTTGTTTACTAGTTCTCTCTCTCTCTCTCCCTCTCTCTCTCTCTCTCTCTCTCTCTCTCTCTCTCTCTCTGTAGTATAGTGTGTTCAGGTATTTTTCTTTGCATTCTCAGAATAATTTTATCCACAGTTAATATTTAATTTATAAGATCTTGTCACAGAGAAAATTTCACTTTCTTGTTTTCTCTTAGGATGTATTTTATTAATTACAGAGGGAATAAGTTACTTAAAATATCTCACTAATGATAAACTGGAAATCTTGAAATCACCACACATTCAATTTGGATACTCAAAAGATGATTCCAGAGAAGTGGCCAAAGGGACAGCAAGAATTTCAGTCTTTTCAGTCTTGGTAGTACTTGATTGATGGTTAGGTGTTAAGAACCACAACCCAGGCTGGGCATGATAGTACATGCCTTTAATTCTAGCAGAGCCATGGGAGGGATCTTTGTGAATTCTAAACCAGCATGGTGCACACAGTGAGGTGCAGGACAGCCAAGATTACACAGAGAGACACTATCTCAAACACACACACACACACACAAACACACACACACACACACACACACACACACCAATCAAATGGTAGGTTTAGATTTTGGGAAGAATGGAATGGAACTGGGGCTATGAACTATGACAATTTGTCTTGTTTTGATAAACTTTGTTTTGACATGCACTATTAAGTCTGAAGTGCATTCATCTCCTAAGGTTGAACATTCTTTTTGGAAAGATAATACAGTGTGTCTAAGTGTCTCCTTCACTTATGGTAAATAATAAATAGCTCTATTTAACTTTAATTTCTTTATTTTGACAGTGCTTTTTATTGGCAGATCAAAATAAAATAAAAAACAACAACGACTCCATTTAGACCTAACAGAATTGACTTAAACTATGGTGAGTTATTTGAAAATTACTCTGGGTTATTGCATCTGAGTAGAATGTTGAAGAAGACAATCCTGAGATGTCACCATAGCCATGGCACCAATGAAGAAGTCAGCATTATGTTATGCATTGGGTTCTTTTCCTCCTTGGTTAGTTTACATGACAGACCACAAGGACTCCAGGGCGCACACAGAAACACACACACA